>NC_051388.1:598777-606277 GCF_015228065.2 Penaeus monodon
GAAGAAGAAAGGGAGAAAAAGGGGAGAAGAAGAGAAGAGAGGAGAAGGAGAGGGAAGGAGAGAGAGAGAGATGAGGAGGGAAAAGAGAGAGAGAGAGAGGGGGGAGAGAGAGAGAAGAAGAGAGGAGAGAGAGAGGAGAGAGGAGAGAGGGGAAAAGGGGGAAGAAGAGAAGAGAAAAAAAAAAGAAAAAGGAAAGAAAAGGGAAGAAAGAGAGAGAGAAAAGAGGAAGAGAAGGAAGAAAAGAAGAAGAAGAAGAAGAAGAAGAAAAGAAAAAGAAAAGGGGGGAAAAAGAGAAGAGAGAGGGGGGAGAGAGATGGAGAGAGAGGGGGAGAGGGAGAGAGAGAGAGAGAGAGGGGAAAAGAGAGAGGAGAGAGAGAAAAAGAGAGAAAAAGAGAGAGAGATGAGAGAGAGAGAGAAAAGGGAGGGAGAGAGGGGAGAGGAGAGGAAAAGCAAAGGGGGGAGGAGGGGGGAGAGAGGAAGGGGAGGGAGAGAGGTTTTAGAGGGAAGAAGAAAAAAAAAAAAAGAAGAAAAAGGGGGAAGAAGAAGAAAAGAAGAAGAAGAAGAAAAGAGAAGAAAGAGAAGAAGAAGAAGAGAGAAGAAGGGGGGGAAGAGAAGAAAAAAAAAAGGGGGAGAAGAAAAAAGGGGGAAAAGGGAAGAAGAAAGAGGAGGAGAAGAAGAGAGAGAGAGAGGGAGGAGAAAGAAGAGGGGAGGAGAGAGGGAGGAGAGAGAGAGAGAGAGAGAGAGAGAGAGAGGAGAGAGAGAGAGAGGAAAAGAGAGGGAGAGAGAGAAGAGAGAGATAGAGGGAGAGAGAAAGAGAGAGAGAGACGGAGGAGGAGAGAGGGGGAGAGAGAAGAGGATGAAGAAAAAGAAGAAGAAGGAAGAGAAGAAAAAGAGAAGGGGAAAAAGAGAAAAGAAGAAAAGAGAGAGAGAAGAAAGGAAGAGAGGGGGAAGAGGAGAGAGAGGAGGAGGAGAGAGAGAGAGAGAGAGAGATGGAAGAGAGGAGAGGAGAGGAGAGAGAGGAGGGAGAGGAGGGAAGAAGGGGAGGGGGGAGGGGGGAGAGAGAGAGAGAGAGAATAGGAGAAGAAGAAGAGAGAGAGAGAGAGGGAGGATTTCCCAGAGACGAAGAGGAAAAAAAAAGAAGGATGAAGGGAGAGGCAGGAAGGACGAAAAGGGGGAGGGAGGAGAGAGAGAGAGAGAGAGGGGAAGAAGAGAAAGAGGAAAAAAAGAAAAAAGAGAAGGGGGGAAGAGAAAAAAAGGGGAAGAAGAAAAGAAAAGAAGAGAGAGAGAGGGAAAAGAAGAGGAAAAAGGAGGGAAAAAGGGGGAAGAGGGGGAAGAAGAGAGAAAGAGAGAAGAGAAGAGAGAGAGGGAGGAGCGAGAAAAGAGAGAAAAAAGGGAGAAGAGAGAGGGGGAAAAAGAGAGAGAGAGGGGGAGAGAGAGGGAGGGAGGAGAGAGGAGAGAGAGAGAGAGAGAGAGAGAGAGAGAGAGAGAGAGAGAGAGGAGAAAAGAGAGAAGGAGAGAGAGAGGAGAGAAGAGAGAGAGGAGAGAAGGAGAGAAGAGAGAGAGAGAGAGAGAGATAGTGAGAGGGAGAGAAGAGGGAGAGAGAGAGAGAAGAGGGAGGGGGAGAGAAGGGGAGAGAGAGAGAGAGAGAGGAGAGGCAGAGAGAGAGAAGGAAAGAGAGAGAGAGGGAGAGAGAGAGAGAGAAGGAGAGGGGAAAGAGAGAGAAGAAGAAGAGAGAGAGAGAGAGAGAGAGAGAGAGAGAGAGAGAAAGAGGAGAGAGGGGAAAAGGGGGAGAAGAGAGAGAGGAGAGAGGGGCGAGGGAGGAGAGAGAGGGGGGAGAGAGAGAGAGGGAGGGGGGAGAGAGGAAAAGGGAGAGAGAGAGAGGGAGGACGAGAGAGGGGGAGAGGAGAGAGGAGAGGGGAAAGAGAGAGAGAAAAGAGAGGGGAGAGGAGAGAGAGAGAGGAGAGAGAGAGAGAGAAGGGGAGGGAGGAGAGAGGAGGAGAGAGGGAGAGAGAGAGAGAGAGAGAGAGATTGCGTCATTACGTCGAGAGATCTAATCCGCTCGTTGATCCTGGAATAAGAGGATTTGTTTAAGTGTTTGTTTGTGTGTTTGAATGTTTTCATGTGTAGATGATTGAGGGTAGTTTGCCAACGCACCCCCTCCCCCTCCCCCACACGACATAGACACACCACACCCCAACACACCACACACACCCCCACACACACACCCCACACACAAAACCCCACACACACCCCCCATACCTACACGGGGGGGGGGGGGTGCTGAAAAAAAACCTTAATATAGCGAAAATTTGTGCTTCTCGAAAGTCCAGTGTCTGACACTTTTCTTTGGTACTTTTTTCAGTCTAGGAACTAAAAAAGTAATTAGAGGAATAAAATTACATCGAATTTAAAGATAGATATTTTTTCAAAGGGCCGGTGGCCCAGTGGTTAGAGCGTCGGACCAAGACTGGGCCCACGGCAATCTGAGTTTTGAGGGTTCGAGTCACCCGGCCCGGGGGTTTTTTCCCTTGGGCAAGGAACTTCACCCCGAGCCGCCCAGCACTGGGTGGCCAAAGCCAGCCAAGTCAGTGCTGGTCCCCAACCCGGATAAATAGAGAGAATGATTACCCAAAAAAAAATCCGGGACCTCCGTGGAAAGGAACTGGGGACCCTACCACGTACTCACTCCCAAAAGCACAAAACATGAAAAATCAATTAAGTATATGCTGTGACACGGGGCTCTAAATGACAATACCGTTGAAAAAAATATATATATATTCATCTCTTTTTCTATTTAATAATTCAGTCACTGATCTATGCATCTTTTTACTTTTCTGGTTCATTTATTAACTTATTTGCCAACCTATGAATTCATTTACCGTTTTATTAATATATTTCTCTAAAGGATGAAAGACGGGAACACAAAAGAACATAATAAATAATAACCATGTCATACAAAAATAAAGGAAAATATTGTTCCATGTTACGTAAAATCTCTTTCTGTATCAATATCACAAACGGATTTTTTTCTCTCTCTTTCTCTCTTTGTTAATCTTTTACCGTCACTATTCATCGTCATCATTCTACTGTGATGATCATTGGTGATATTCTTGCTTTTATCATCTTTATCTTACATCATACTTTTCTTAATTTTGGAGTTCATTTCTAGCGTCTTGTTTTCCCATGTAATGTTAATTCATCACAAGTTCACTTTTTTATTACTATTATTATGGAAAACGTTTATTTTCCAAAACCCCTTTACGGTCATTATGCATATTTTTTTAAATCTCATCTTCAAACGAAAAAAAAAAAAAGAAAAAAAAGAAAAGCAACGATAAGGAAAAAAGTAAAATGAAAGTGTAAATGAAATTGATATTTTATGGAAGGATTAAAAACAACAAGCTTTTTCACAGATCTTGAGTTGCTTAAAGTTGTATTCTGTTACACAATATATATATATATATATATATAATAAATATATATATATATATTATATTATTTTAAATATATATATATATATTTATAATATTTTATATACGAGTAAATAAAGCTAAACACACACACACACCACACACACACACACACACACACACACACACACACACCACACACACACAACACACCAAAAAACCACCACACACACAACACAATATATTAATAAAAATATATATATATATATAATTATATATATATGATATATATATATGAATTTGCGGTGTTGTGTAAGACCACACAGTATATATATATAATATATTATATTAATATAATTAATATGAATATAAATATATAATAATATATATTAAAATATATATTATATATATATATATAAAATTTTTTTTATATATTATATATATATAATATATTTTAATTTTATATATATATATATATATATATAATATATATATATATAGATAGAAGTAATAGAAGATAGAAAATAGACATATATATATATATATAGATAGATAGATAGATAGACAGATAGATTGATATAAAGACTGTTGCTCTCTCTCTCTCTCTCTGCACGTATGTACTTCTGTTCTTTTCTTTCCTTCCCTTTTTTGCCTTTCATTCGTTTTTGTCTCGCTTTTTCTTTCTATTTTTCTCTTTCCCTCTTTTTCTCACTCCCTCCTACCTACCTACCTCTCCTATCTATCTACTTACTTACCTATATACCTACTTACTTCCCTACCTACCTACCCACCTACTTACCAACCCACCTCTCCTACCTATCTACCTACTTACTTACCTACCTATCTACCTACCTACCCACCTACTTTCCTACCCACCCTCTCCTACCTATCTACCTACTTAATTACCTACCTATCTACCTACCTACCCACCTACTTACCTACTTACCCACCTACCCACCTCTCCTACCTACCTCTCACAGATAAACACATCAGTTTCCGATAAATCTAAAGACACACGCAACGTTGCTCGCTCAACCGCCTTTCAACCCGAAAAGACAAAAATTTCGGAGACGGGGAAATTTTTGCAGACTAAAAGAACCAAGCGAGGCGGGTTTTGTTTTGGGGGGGGGGGGGGGGGTGGGGGGTGGGGGGGAATGCTTGAATAAAACATTGTCATATTCCAGCATGAATATATGAAAGCGGATGCCAAATATGGTAAAAGCTTTATTTGCATACGATTAATATTAATATCGAGGTTTACATACACACACGCCAAAAAAGGAAGAAGAGAGAGAGAAAAAAAAAGAAAAGAAAACAAAGTCAAATTGCTTCAGAGTGTGAGGGCATAAGTATCACGTTTTGTCATTATTGCTATTGTCATAATAATAATAATAATAATGATAATAATAATAATAATAATAATGATAATAATATTTTTATTGTCATTTTTTATTTTGTCAAACATTTATTATTTATTATTATTATTTTTATTATATTATTTTTTAATATAAAGTAATAAAATAAAATTTTTATTATTATTTTTATCATTATACTATAGATTTACTACATTTTAAAATTATTTTTATATCATCATTTTATTATTTTAATGATAATTTTTATTTTTATTTTTAATCATTATTTATTAATTTCATTACATATCATTTTCATTATCATTATCATTATCATTTTAAATTTCATTTCATTATCTTTTTATTATCATTTCATATCATTATATTTTCATTTCATTTATTTTATTATTATTGTTATTATTTTTATTATTATTTTATTATTATTATTATTATTTTATTTATTATTACTATAGATTTTACTCTCATTATTTTTTATCTATTTATTTTTTTTATTACTTTCGTCATTATTATAATTACCATCCTTATTATTCCCATTATCACTTGTAAGCGAATCATGACGGAATCATCCTTAGACCCAACCCGCTGACGGACGTAGCGAGGCGAAGCCAAGGAGAGATAACACGGTGTTGTATTTTTGCCTGGCTGATCCCGGGCCAAAACCGTTAGACCCGTTGTGTTGAATCAGGAAGAACGACTTCAGTGTCAAAGTATGGCTCCTTGGCCTGCCTCTCGCTGTCACCACCCGGTTAATAGGCTCGCGACCCGTGATTGTTGTATGAATGGGCGTTGTGTGGAAGATGAGGTGAAGAAAAAACAAAAAGCAGAAAAGTGTGCTGTGTGTTGGGCGTTTAAGTGTGCAATTGCCAAAGGGAGATAGCGTAGGTCTAGCGTCTGCGTGGAAGTAGTGAGAAGAAAGAGCAAGATTATAAGATTCTTCTCCTCCCTTGCGACTGGGCATTTGCAATTGATTCGAAATACCAGGGTGTAATACAGTGGAATTGAATGGTTATCAACAAAAGTCCGCCCTCTGATTTCTGCTCAATATAATCTCAATTTAACTACCCTTCTTCAGTTCCTCCAGAGAGCGGGAAGCAGAGTAACCCGTCATTCCATGCCGTTCAGATGCCCTGTCTAAGAAATTAAGTCTGAGAAATTAAGTCTGAGTGTGAGAAATTAAGTCTGAGCCTGAGAAATAAGTCGGGTATGTACAACTCCATGGTAAAAGCTCTTAGAAGATAATTTCAAATAATCAGTCAGTCATTCAGGCTTTCGCGGATGTTATATATATTTAGGGCATGTTCGCACTATGGATGTGTCTTTCTCGCTCGCTCGCTCTCACTCTCGCTCTTCCACTGGAAAGAGGGACATACAGACGCACGACCTATCTGATCACATGGGATGCGTGCGCTAACCAACACCAAGAGTAAACAGTAAATATACAATAAAAACACCTAAGTCGGCGTCCTGACCCATTAAAGTACCGTTTTAGACGCGGGTGAAGGTGAGGCAAGATCCTCAAATGACGTCACACCTGCAGGAACGGACAGAACAAACAAAATCACTTCACATTTACTAATACCAGAGCACTTGCCTAGAATACATGAAAAATGTATGGAAAAGGAGCCAAAGTTGCGGGGCTCAAGGACTCTGGGGACATTTTAACTTATTCTAGGAACTGATTCTAAAATTGAGACTTCGAAAGGAGTCTGAGAGGTTCGGACTCTCGGCTTAGACTGAGGTTGAATAATTAAGATTGAGAATACTCTGGAGGTACGGATCCTCGAGTATCTCTTAGGCGATCTTTAACATTAAAATAAATGGCAGAATAAGAGGTACGGGACTTAGCCGCATGTGACTTGCAGGTGCGGCGTAAGTGCGGCTAATGACCTTTGCGCAGGACGGACTCCTACGTGGGGTTCATCTTGCGGCGCTCAAGCCGAGGCACAAGGCGGCTGAGGCGACAGCCGTACGCAGGTTCACAGGGAGCGCGCCCGTCTTTGGAAGCGGAGCCCGGGGCGTCTCGTCCATGACAAAGGCAACATCGCATGATCCACAGGATCAGCAACACAGGCACGTAGGAACGGCGAATGTGGCCCCACCACAAGGCAAGTATTATTGCGTACGGGACTTACTCGAGAGGCATTGCTCTTTGGAAGCGCAGATACAAAAATAGGTCAACCACTGGCTGAGGCATCTGGTAGGCACCAGCCGTGGCAATCGCCAGACGATGAGGTAAGCGTGCTAGAGACACGTAGGTGCTCCCTCATGTTTGATTGGCTGGCGTGGACATTTCGCTGAAAGGCTTATAGGTATCTGACTGCCATCTGATTGGCTGGGCATCATTCAGGCCAATGGCTTAGTAAACGGTGGCTATGACACTGGTTTTGTATTATTTTTGCGGCAATGACATATTCCAAAGCCAGGTCTTGTGAGGAGACGCTAGGCTGGTACTTTCATATTTGTTTTGACTGATTCCCTTGAGACTATTTTTGGCAAGCAAAGTTGCGACAGGAGAGACGAAACTGACAAGGTGTATTTTATTGACTGCCAAAGCCAGTCCTCATAATACTGTGCGGGGCTGGCGAAGGCATATTTGATTAAACTGGCAGATGCCTCGGTTTATGGGGGATCGGCTGAGGCCCTACAAGGCAAAGGCAAGCCGTAGCATATTCTGATTAATAAAGGTGTCACATCTACTAGTACGGGTGTAGCTGGCCGAG
>NC_051388.1:613777-616277 GCF_015228065.2 Penaeus monodon
GAAAAAATCAATAAACAAATAGATAGATTAAATAAATAAACAGACCAATAGATAAATAGATAAACAGGCCAATAGATAAATAGATAAACAGACAAACAGGTGAACAGATAAGATAAATGAGTAGAAATCAGATGAATAAATAAATTATTAAATAAGCAAGTTTATAGATAAGTAAAAGAATAAACAAAGAGATAATGGAATGATTTGAAGTGAATAAATGAACTAAGAAATAGGTAGGCGTGCTTGATAGATAGCTAGGTCAGTAGATAGATAGCTAGGTCAGTAGATAGATAGCTAGGTCAGTAGATAGATAGCTAGGTCAGTAGATAGATAGCTAGGTCAGTAGATAGATAGCTAGGTCAGTAGATAGATAGCTAGGTCAGTAGATAGATAGCTAGGTCAGTAGATAGATAGCTAGGTCAGTAGACAGATAGCTAGGTCAGTAGATAGATAGCTAGGTCAGTAGACAGATAGCTAGGTCAGTAGATAGATAGCTAGGTCAGTAGATAGATAGCTAGGTCAGTAGATAGATAGCTAGGTCAGTAGACAGATAGCTAGGTCAGTAGACAGATAGCTAGGCCAGTAGATAGATAGCTAGGTCAGTAGATAGATAGCTAGGTCAGTAGATAGATAGTAGGTCAGTAGATAGATAGCTAGGTCAGTAGATAGATAGCTAGGTCAGTAGATAGATAGCTAGGTCAGTAGATAGATAGCTAGGTCAGTAGATAGATAGCTAGGTCAGTAGATAGATTGGATCTTTTTTCTCTCTTCAACTGGTTTCAGTTCATCCTGGTCGCCGTGCGATCTTGCGTTCCGCTGGTCGTCTGCGCTCCGCTCGACTCCGACTTCTCTGTCATGCTTCGAACTCGCTTCCTCTTCCTACTCTGTCACGTCCTGGACTCCGACTTCCCTCATGTCCTTCCCTCATGTATGCTCTGGACTCGACTTCCTCATGTCCTCATGTCCTTCCCTCATGTCACGCTCTCGGACTCCGACTTCCCTCATGTCCTCGCGGCAGCAGTCATACATCCTCCGTCTCGTCTCCCTATGTTCCTATTCCGTATCTTCCATATGTCCACTCTTCTGCTCCACTACTCTTCGCTCTCTCCTTCGTACATGTCACACCACCTCACCGTCCCTTCACGTAGTGTATCTGCGCCTGGTGCTCTCAACCTCCCCCTTTGTACTCGCTCCTTACTCTCTCTTTCGTTCAGTCTACGACATCTCAGCATCCATTTACCGCTACTTCCAACCTTCTTTCTTGGACTTTGGTGAGGACATATGCAGCTTCTGGATCCACCTCCATATAGTTTGTGTTTACCTGAGGAAGCTTCCATTGACCCTTTACAAGGTACAATGGTTGTTCTCCTGTAGACCTATGAACAGCTGTATTTTCAGCAAGACGAACATAGGGAAGCAGTTCATCCCAATCATGAGGGAAATAGCTTCCAGTCCATACATGATTGCAGGTCTTACAATAGTTCTATGAATCCCGCCCTTCACTTTTGCACTAACTCTTCGGTCACAAAGAACCCCTGTAACCTTTTTCCAGCTGTGCCAGCCTGCCTGTATCCTCTTCGACACTTCTGCTTCTGATCCACCATCTTCTTGTACTGTTGATCCTAGGTATTTAAATTCCACTGCTTGTTGTACCCTTTCAGCTGATACTTCCAACACTCTGCGTCCCATTACCGGTATTGAGGTCTTCGTTCTGCTTACTGTTCATACCGCGAAACTCTGTGTCCTCCTCTCTGTGTCTTCCAACTCTGTGCGTCCCATTGCCGGTATTGAGGTCTTCGTTCTGCTTACTGTCATACCGCGCCTCTCTAGGGCTCGAGTCCATCGCTCTAGTTTCTCTTCGCATGTCTCTCTATCATTGGTGCATATGACCACATCGTCAGCATACATTATATCCCATGGAGATGGCCTTCGTACTTCCTCTGTCAGACAATCCATGACAACTGCATAGATTGGATAGATTGGATAGATTGATTAAAACATAAAGCAAGAACTTTTCTGAAAAAAAAAACGAGGGAGAGAATGGAGATGTACATTTTTTTCGAAGTTCAGTTGGTCGTCCAAACTTGCAACATAAAAAGTAAAAGATATATATATATATATATATATATATATATATATATATATATATATATATATATATATATATGATATATAATATATAATATATAATATATAGATATATATATAATATATATATATAAATATAATATATGATTATACATATATTTTTTTTTTTTTTTTTTTCATTTTTTAATTATTATTGTTAATGTAGAAATATGAGTCCACTTTTTAGAGTTGCTATGTACTGCTGTTTGGAAATATCAGCTGAAAACCGGAGGTTAAAAAAATGGCATGATACGTACGTAACTGCGCACACACACACACACACACACGCACACACACACACACACACACGCACACACACACAATACAAAGAAAAAGGTATATGCTCTTATTATAAATATCACATTTAGCATTT
>NC_051388.1:622305-627305 GCF_015228065.2 Penaeus monodon
ATTTTTTTCCCCTCCACCTGAAAAGGGAAATTCTTCTCCTTATCTCTTATGAACACACCTTCGAGGATCATTTTCCATTGATGAAGGGGAAAGCTCACAATTCTTTGTTGTTGTTGTTGTTTTGCTGTTATTGTTGCTTGTTATTGTTGTTTTGCTGTTGTTGTTTTTTGTTGTTGTCGGGTTTTTGTTGTTTTGCTGTTTTTGTTGTTGTTGTTGTTGTTTTGCTGTTGTTGTTTTTTTGCTGTTGTTGTTATTAGTACTTGTTGTTGCTGTAGATGTTGTTTTTGTTATTATTTTTTGCTTTTGTTGGATTTAAATGTAAGAGAATTGTGAAATCACTTTTTTTTTTATTATGAGCTCAGGTATTATTCTTATTAATGAGATCATCTTTACGTTATATCATAATCATTACTGTCTTAAATAGTATCATATTTATTGTCTTCTTCTTTTATTGAAAGGTCAACGCATGGTTCCGCTGTATGTACAGTTCGTACTTACTTTGACCTTATTCAGACTAACTTCCTTTCATCATAAAAGTTAGTTTCGTTGCTGCTTTTCTTAGGGTCACTCCCTCCCCACCTTTCCCTCCCTCTCCCCCTCCCCCTCCCCACTTTCCCCTTGTACCCCGTATGACATTACATTCATACGAACAAACAAAAAAAAATACTTTGGTAGCCGCCACCACGGGACTAGGGGTCCCGACCCTCAGATTTTCCTTAGATTTGCTTAATGGCGATTTTGACCGCGTTTGGAGGCTTAGTTCAGTATTTATATAGATAGGTCGTTTGCTTCCTTGCTCCTTGTTCTTTTACTGTTCATTTTTCAGATTCATTTTTTCTCAGTGATATTTTAGATCTTAAGAAAAAAAACAGATTCATTGTTTGATAAGTATATAAGTGTATTATGCGCACTCAAGACATTAACAACAACTAAAATACACAGACGAATTACGGACATACATATAAACATACATATAAACAAATACAGACAATATACTGACAAACGTACGGACGAACACAAGTATACACGGACATGAACGGAAAGTACCACTACACTAAAGTATATGTGAAAGAACACGACACTCGCTGAATGTTCGTTATACATTCACTAAACGTAAGTTTCTGCACCGTCTGCTAGCACTCGCTTATATCGAGGCGCCCGGATTTCGACACTTAGCACGGGAATACATGACCGAAATGACACGAAATGATACGAAATGATACGAAAGAAGTCCCCATCAACTAAACAACGTCTCCTGCAGCGACAAGGTTGCGTCTCTCTACCGTCCTGGCCAGCTCTCCGGTGTTACCTCGTTGACCTGGCGGCGGGAACATAGGCTGTTTGTGAGCCTATGCCGCCTGATGTAACTAGCGGTTTGTGATGAGTCCGCTAGTGCAGCGGTTCGGAGACGTCGTCCGAACTGACGGAATCTGAGGTCATGGTGATGTCCAAAGCCGTGATATCTACGTCCGAAGTCCTGTAGGGGATGACCTGGGCGGAGAGGTCGCGTGGGGCCAACGAAAGGCGTGGTCACTACACCTCCCTTCCCTCCCTCTTCCTCCCTCCCAGCCTCATTCTTTTTCCTCACTTTTTTTCCCTGCTTCTACTGATATCTTTCTTTATTCATTTATCTACTTCCCTATCCGGTTACCGTCTGTTTTGTTTCCTCCCTTTCATTTCCCTCTTCACTCTCCTCTCCTCTCTCCCTCTCCACTCTCTTTTCCCCTCTATCTCTACATTCTCCTTTCCCCTTTCTCCATATCCATTGCTTCACTTCTTCTTTATCTCCCTCTCTCTTCCCATCTCCTCCCTCTGATTCTCTTCCCTTATCCTCCCTCTCCCTCTCCCTCACTCCCTCTATCCTCCCTCTCCTTCTCTTCCCTTCTCCTCCCTCTCCCTCTCCTTCACTCCCTCTATCCTCCCTCTCCTTCTCCTCCCTTCTCCTCCCTCCCCCTCTCTTCCCTTATCCTCCCTCTCCCTCTCTCCCTCTATCCTCTCCATCCCACTCCCTTACGCTCTATCGGTAAACAATGTATCTATGGAGTTTTTTTTTTTTTTTTTTTTTTTGAGGGGGAGGTGATGATGGTAACGATGACGGTAGTGGCGATAGTGTTGTAATGATGATAATGGTAATAACAGTAATAGTGATAATAATAGTGATAATGATGATAATAATAAGAAGAACAATAATAACAACAATTACAATAATAACAATGATAATAATATAATAATAATAAAAACAATAATAATAACAATACAAATAGCAATAATAATAATGATAATAATAATAATAATAATAATAATGATAATATTAACAATGATGATGATACTAATAATAATAAGAACGATAATACTAACAATAATGATAGTTTTGATAATGATACAGATAATAAAGATAATCATAATGACAATAACGACAATAGCAAAACAACAATAACAAACAACAAAAACGATAGTAAAAAAAATAATAAGCCAACTTTCAAAAAATATACATAAAAAGATACACTTATGGCCTACATGGCGCTGTCAAGGCTTGATGTATAAACAGCGAATTCAATTTATTGTTTCCATGACGCAGTTCTTAGTGTAAATATACGTAAGGGATCCTCTGTTAATATATATATATATATATATATATATATATATATAAATATATATATATATATATCTATATATATATATATATATATATATATATATATATACATATTTTTTTTTTTTTTTTTTTTTTTTTTTTTTTTTTTTTTTTTTTTTTTTTTCTTCTTTTTCAGGATAATGGATTAAAAGAAATAAAGGTTAGATGATGTAAGAGAAGTGAAATAGCGATGAAAGACAATTGGAAGATGGGAGAAAGAGAAAGAGAGAGAGAGAAGATAGAGAGAGAGAGATAGAGAGAGAGAGAGAGAGAGAGAGGAGAGAGAGGAGAGAGAGAGAGAGAGAGAGAGAGAGAGAGAGAGAGAGAGAGAGCGAGCAGAGAGAAAGAGAGCGAGAGAGAGAGGAGAGAGAGAGAGAGAGAGAGAGAGAGAGAGAGAAAGAAGAGAGAGAGAGAGAAGAAGAGAGAGAGGGAACGAGAGAGATGGGAGAAAGAGAAAGAAAGAGAGACAGAGACAAGAGACGCAGACCGAGAAGGAGGAGAGAGAAAGAAAGAAGAGCGGAGAGGAGAGAGAGAGAAAGAGGAGAGAGCGAGGACCAGAGAGGAGAGAGCAGAGACAGAGACAAGATATATAGAGAGCTCTAGTATGCGACCTAGAGAGCGTAGAAAGAGAGAGATGAGGAGAGATGGCAGCGAGAAGAGATAGCGAAGAGGATGAGAGTAGATGAGAGAGAGAGAGAGAGAGAGGGAAGAGATAGAGAGACAGAGAGTGAGAGAGAGACAGCGCAGATGACACTAGCGAGAGAGATAGAGATAGGAGATAGAGAGAGCTAGGCGAGAGAGAAGGATTCTATGAGATGAGAGAGCGAGAGAGATCGAGAGAGTAGGAAAACGAGAGAGAGAGATGGAGAAAAGAGAAAGACAGAGAGACGAGAACTGACGCAGACTGAATAAAGAGAGGAGCGAGAGAGAAAGAGAGAGAGAGCGAGCGAGAGAGACGCGAAGAGCGAGATAGAGAGACAGAGAGAGGAGAGAAAGAGAGAGAGAGAGGAGAGAGAGAGAGAGACAGAGGGAGAGGATGAGAGAGAGACAGAGAAGCGAGAGCACAGAGAGAGAGATAGAGCGATAGAAGCGAGAGAGGAGAGAGAGCGAGAGGATAGAGAAGCTAGAGACGAGAGCAGAGAACCGATAGTAGCTGGTAGAACTAGAAATGGACAGAGAGACCGGATGAGCACAGACCCCAGACCAGAGAGAGAGACGAGAGAGACATAAAGAGAGTCTAGAGAGAGAGAGAATAGAGAGGAAATCTCTATTAGCATCACGCTCCCGTCTACTGATCTTCTATTATATATATCTCCCCTACCATCGACCTTCCATCTATATAGATAACTCTCTCTCACTTCAGATCTCTATCTCTCTTCTCTATTCTCTCTATTCTCTTATCTCTCTCTCGCTCTCTCTTTCTACACCCTCTCTTTTTTCTCGTACTCGATCTCTCTTCCACTATACCTTCTGTTCGCTTCCTCTCCCTTCTCTCTCTCTCTCTCCTTCATATCTTCTCACTATGCTCTATCTCATATTCTACTCTCTCTACTCTCTATCTCTCTCTCTCTTCTCTCTATCTCTCTCTATCTCTAACTATTCTGCTCCTCGCTACCTCCTCTCGTCTTTAGTCCACGATAATAAATCTCTGCTCCTGCTTCTTACCTCCCTCCTTCCCCCTATCGCTCGAGGTCTCTAGGTGAGATTGTCTATCCCTTAAACCTTTCGAGCTCTCTCTGATCTCATTATAGTGATATCTCGCGCTGCGTTGCTTATGTGCGTCTCGCGCCCTACCTCTCTACTCTCTAGTTCTCTCTCCGATATCGATACCTCGCGTGATCGACGCTGCTACCTGGTCCCTCCTCTCCTCCCTCTCTCTATAGATCTTCCTCCTACTTCTAGTCTATATCTCTCTATGCTCTAGTTCTCTCTCGCTCATCTACTCTCCCTCTCTCTCTTCCTCTCTCCTATCTCTAATCTATTTCTCTCACTACTCTACCTATCTCTATCTTCTCCACCTCTCCCCTCCCCATCTCTCCCTCTCCCCACTTCCAGCCCCCATACACCCTCTACTCTCTCCTTTCTCTACTCACTCTCTCTATTCTCTCTCTCTCCTACTCTATCCTATCTCTCTATCTCTCCCTCTCTCTATCTATCTCTCTCTCTCTCTCTCTCTCCATCTCCCTCATCTTCCCCTCTCCTTTCTCTCTTCTTCTCTATCTCTCTCTCCCTCTCCTCTCGTACTCTTATCTGCTCTCTCTCCCTATCTTTATTCTTTTCTCCACTATCCCCTCCCCTCTCGCCCTCTCCCTCCCCCTGTCCCCCCCCCCTCACCCTCTTCTCTCTCTTCTCTCTCTCCACTCAC
>NC_051388.1:634805-637305 GCF_015228065.2 Penaeus monodon
TTTTTTCTCCTGAATTTCATGTTAGAATTGAAAAAAA
This sequence comes from Penaeus monodon, assembly GCF_015228065.2. Taxonomy (NCBI): domain Eukaryota; kingdom Metazoa; phylum Arthropoda; class Malacostraca; order Decapoda; family Penaeidae; genus Penaeus; species Penaeus monodon. The sequence goes on from NC_051388.1 coordinate 634,843, forward strand.
AATTGGATTTTACTTGGAGATCACAGATATTTGTTATGCTGATTTTTTCTTTTCTTTTGTTTTGAAAACGAAACCATACACCCGTCCTCCTCCTTAACCCACGCGATCGCTGATTGGTTCACAAAAAGAAGACAACTGAAAATCGATCCAATTGGTCGATACAAGGCCACGTGACAAAGCGGGGGCGGTACTCTCCTGAACGTTGAGCGACGCCATTTTTGTTTCCACTTACTACCCACGCGATGCCACGATTTATTTCACTTGAAACATTGTCGTTCTCTTTGCTTCATTTCGTTTCAGTGTTTCATTCGCTGTTCATTCGCTGTTTCACGCTCGCTTTACAATATCTAACATAAACTGATGTGACAAAACGATTCCTTGTATGTTTTCATACTGTGATTACTACACCATGGAAACAATAGATTAAATTTATTGCTTTTATTCCACGCCTTCAAAGCTCCACGCACTATGGTTATATATATATATATATATATATATATTATATATATATATATATATATATATATATATATATATATATATATCTTTAAAGTATTTCTAAGCGATAGCCTTATTTTCTATATTTTGACATACACGCACAATATCCTCAACAATATTCACAGGTACATTTATCCATCACATACTATAAAAGATTTCGCAGTCTGTGTCTGTGTCTGTGCCTGTGTCTCCCTTTCTTTCTCTGTCTCTCTCTCTCTCTCTCTCTCTCTCTCTGTCTCTCTCTCTCTCTCTCTCTCTCTCTCTCTCTCTCTCTCTCTCTCTCTCTCTCTCTCTCTCTCTCTCTCTCTCTCTCTCTCTCTCTCTCTCTCTGTCTCTCTGTCTCTGTCTCTGTCTCTGTCTCTGTCTCTCTCTCTCTCTCTCTCTCTCTCTCTCTCTCTCTCTCTCTCTCTCTCTCTCTCTCTCTCTCTCTCTCTCTTCTCTTTCTCCCATCTCTCCCATTGTCTTTCCTCGCTATTTCACTTCTTTACATCATCTAACCTTTATTTCTTTTAATCCATTATCCTGAAAAAAAAAAAAAAAAAAAAAAAAAAAAAAAAAAAAAAAAAAAAAAAAATATATATAATATATATATATATATATATATATATATATATATATATATATATATATATATATTAACAGATGATCCCTTACGTATATTTACACTAAGAACTGCGTCATGGAAACAATAAATTGAATTCGCTGTTTATATATCAAGCCTTGACAGCGCCATGTAGGCCATAAGTGTATCTTTTTATGTATATTTTTTGAAAGTTGGCTTATTTTTTTTTTTTTTACTATCGTTTTTGTTGTTTGTTATTGTTGTTTTGCTATTGTCGTTATTGTCATTATGATTATCTTTATTATCTGTATCATTATCAAAACTATCATTATTGTTACTATTATCGTTCTTATTATTTATCACTATCATCATCATTGTTAGTATTATCATTATTATTGCTATTATTATTATTTTATTATTATTATTATTAACATTATTATCATTATTATCATTATTATTATTATGATTATCATTATCATTATTATTATTATTGTTATTATTGCTATTTGTATTGTTATTATTATTGTTTTTTTATTATTATATTATTATCATTGTTATTATTGTTATTGTTGTTATTATTGTTATTATTATTATCATCATTATCACTATTATTATCACTATTACTATTATTACCATTATCATCATTACAACACTATCGCCACTACCGTCATCGTCACCATCATCACCTCCCCCTCAAAAAAAAAAAAAAAAAAAAAAAAAAAAAAAAAAAAAAAAACTCCCGCCATAGATACATTGTTTACCGATCGAGCGCAAGGGAGTGGGATGGAGAGGATAGAGGGAGAGAGGGAGAGGGAGAGGGAGGAGAAGGGAAGAGAGGGGGAGGGAGGAGAAGGGAAGAGAAGGAGAGGGAGGATAGAGGGAGTGAGGGAGAGGGAGAGGGAGGAGAAGGGAAGTGGGAGAGGGAGTGGGAGAGGGAGGAGAAAGGAAGAGAGGGAGAAGGAGGAGAAGGGTAGAGAATCAGAGGTAGGAGAAGGGAAGAGAGAGGGAGATAAAGAAGAAGTGAAGCAATGGATATGGAGAAAGGGGAAAGGAGAATGCAGAGATAGAGGGGAAAAGAGAGTGGAGAGGGAGAGAGGAGAGGAGAGTGAAGAGGGAAATGAAAGGGAGGAAACAAAATAGACGGTAACCGGATAGGGAAGTAGATAAATGAATAAAGAAAGATATCTGTAGAAGCAGGGAAAAAAAGTGAGGAAAAAGAATGATGCTGGGAGGGAGGAAGAGGGAGGGAAGGGAGGTGTAGTGACCACGCCTTTCGTTGGCCCCACGCGACCTCTCCGCCCAGGTCATCCCCTACAGGACCTCGGACGTAGATATGCACGGCTTTGGACATCACCATGACCTCAATTTCGTCAGTTCGGACGACGTCTCCGAACCGCTGCAGC
>NC_051388.1:652305-657305 GCF_015228065.2 Penaeus monodon
TATTTTCTTGTGGCCGGATGCCCTTCCTGACGCCAACCCTCTCTATTTACCCTGGCTTATCTGCAGGAATACTCCCCTTTATATAAGCGACGGGGGGGGGGGGGGGGTTACGTAGTTTTAATGAAAAAAAAAATATATATTTACAATACAATTCATTTTTGAAAAAAAAAAAATATATAAAGCACAATGCAGAGGTAGTAATAAACAAAATTTAATCATAAAAGCCACAGATAATACAAATGAAATGAAAATAATCATGGCAGAATTATCACACATAAAATCAATAATCACTCCTCCAAAATTTTAAAGATAAACAAAATATCACTCAAAATGCGAGGTAAATTAAGAATCAATAGCTAAAATATAAATTAGGGAAACGTGTCAAAGACATTTGTAATTATGAAGCGTGAAACCAAATAAACAGACAGAAGCTCCGATTGGCTTACCTATCTTCTTGATTGTTTGCCGCGTGACAGGTTCAGCGCCACACACGCCATCCATCCCGGTCTTCAGCCCTGCGCTTGATCTCTCCATATTTTTCTGTTTTGCCGTTTGCTTTCCTTCGCCGGTGATCGAGCAACGTCATTCTCCTCCTTTCTCTGCCCTTTTTTGCTGATTAGCCTCTCTTAGCAGTCTCTGGAGCCTGATATCTTCCCTTTTCAGTGTCCACGACTCTGACCCGTACACAAGTACACTCCACACCAAGGTCTTAATTATCCTCTTTTTCGACCTTATATTGCACTTTTTCGTTAGCAGTTCTCTTCTCGAGTTAAAGGCAGCCTTTGCTAACCCAATACGTGATCTTATCTCTGTACTGCAATGGCCGTTGCTTATCAAAATACTCCCGAGGTATTTGAAGCTTTTAACTTGATCCCGATTTTTCTCGTTCAGTTTGATCGTGACACCACATTCGCCGTTCTTGTTGATCCTCATCATCTTCTTCTTGACGTTATTTCTCATTCCAAAATTATCAACAACTGCATTTAGACGGCCCATTATTTCTTGTAGCCCCTTCTCTGCATCTGCTACCGAGACCTGGCCATCCACAAATCGCACTGTTTCTACCAGCTGTCCGCCAACTTTCACTCCGTCTTCACAACTCTCTAGTGTTTTTCTGACCATTCCTTCCGCAAATACATTGAAAAGAGAAGGTGACAGCAGGCACCCCCGACGCACCCCTCTGCCAATCACTGCTGGTTCCGACTCTCCGTCTTTTGTTCTTACTGTTGCTGTTTGCTGCATATATAATTGATCAATCAATCAGGTTGATCAATCTTCTATCTCTCCAAGCCACACCAACATTTTTTTTAGAATTTCCATATTTTTTTCCGACTGACTCGGTCGAAAACTTTCTCCAAGTCCACGCACGATACATATAATTCTTGATCTTGTTCAATACTTCGTTCTGCCAGGATTCTCATCACCGCTGTCGCTTCTTTTGTTCCACTTCCTTTTATAAAGCCAAATTGATCTTGCCCAATTGCATCTGTTATTTTGTTCTCCAATCTTCTTTTCAGAATCTTGAGTATTATCTTTGATGCAAGCGATATTAAACTAATTGTTCTGTGTTCTTCACATTTCTTCTCCAACATGCTTTTAACAAAGTCCTCCGGCCATTTTCCTTCCATATACAGCAGCACTATCTCATCTAATGCAGTGCCCTTTAACGTCTTGAAAATTTCCGCCGGCATATTGTCTGTTCCTTCTGCCTTCTCCGTTTTTAGTTCTTCAATCGCTTTTAGTACTTCCGTCTCATGATGTTTGGTCCGATTTCGTACTTATTAACTTCTGGATCCTCTTCTACAGACAGTTCTGTTGGTCTTCCATCCTTGTTGCACCGCATTTCTCTACATTCCTTCCACCTATTTTTGTTTGGGTCCGTTAGTAATTCACCCTTTTTATTTTCTATTCCTCTTCGAACATTGCTTCTTCTCTTGTTGAATGTTAATTCCCTTATTTTCCTGTATATTTGATAGGATCTCTACACTCCTCTTCTTACTATTGTTCTTTTGCCCCGTCCGTTGTTCTTCTCAATTCGTTGTTATGTTCTCGTTATTTTCTCTTGCCCTTTTCGGTGTTGACATTTTCCCACTTTCTGTGCTCATCCATCTTAACCAGCATTTCTTCAGTCACACAAGGCTTCTTTATTCTCCTCGTTTTCACCCTACCAATGGTGTTTTCTTCTATTTTAGTCAATAGGTTCTTGTTTACAGTGATTACAGTTTCGGTGTTTCTCGCCGATTCGTGGTTGGTTGCTTTTACATACTCCTCTCCCTTTTCAGACCTTAGTTATTCTCTGTTCCATTCTATGATTAATTTTGCTTTGGCTGTCTTCTTCAGGTTGAGACCGACGTTCATAATCACCAGATTGTGATGTGAATCAACATCTGCCGCTGGGTAGGAACGCGAGTTCTTCACACCTGTCTTATACCTTTGCCTGGCAATGGCGTAATCCAGCTGCAGTCTCCTTATATCTCCTGGGGCTTTCCAAGTGTATCTTCTGTTGTTGTTCTTGAATAACGTGTTTGCTATCGTCAGATTGTTTCTCACACAAAAGTTTACTAGCATCTCGCCTCTGATGGTTCTGTCCATAATTTCCGTTCACGTTCAAGATCTTTTCATTGTCACTTTTCATTGCCTTTACCTCTCACATAGCTTTAAAAAATGGGCAATAACAACAAATAAAAAACAAAAATAAAAGACAAAAACAAAACTAAAGTTGGCACTCTGGCAAAAAAAAAATAAAAATATATAGAATAATAAATCAGAGAGGAAAATTTAATCGACATTTTTAAAAAAATATATTTAAATCAAAATACATAATGAGTTAAATAAATGCCTCCATAATAGACAAAGTAAACAACAGAATTGGGGCAGGAGTTATGGATGGGATAGACTGACGAAAAAGGAACAGAAGAAACAAGACTTAGGACAAAGAAAAAGGAATAGAAGAAGAAGAAAAAGGAGGAATGGGAAAAAAGAAAAAACAAAAACAAAACTATCACTAGATAATCTTTGAGTCATAGGATCCTAGAAGTTTTGAAAGAAAATCATGAAGTCAAAGGCAAAGATTTGGAATAGGAAAGTTGCTATAGAGAGGAAAAGAGTGAGACGATGTTATAGAGTAAGCGAATAAGAATAAAGAATAACTGAAGAAATATAAGAGAGAAAAAAAAATGGACGTTAGGCTAGGCTAGGTCAGGAAGAAGGAGATTTTAAAACCAAAGAAACTTCAGAAAGAAAGTTTGTAGGAGAGAGAGGAAGAGAAAGAGTACATAGAAGAATGAAAAAAAGAAAAAAGATGTAGAAGGAAGAGCATTAAGAGGAGAAGAAGTTTATCTGGAGTAGAAAAAAAAAAGTGGAGAAAAGGGAAAAGAGAGATATCGATAGATAGATAGAAAGATAGACAGATAGATAGATAGACAGATAGGTAGAGAGATAGAAAGAGATAGATAGATAGATAGATAGATAGATAGATAGATAGAGAGAGAGAGTGAGAAAGGGGGGGGGCGAGAGATGGAAATGAAAAGACACAGAACTAGGGGAAGGAAAAGAAAAACGAAAGAGAAGAAGAGAGAGGAAAATAATGGAAGGAGAAAAAAAAAGGACTGAGGGCAGGCGGGGACAGGATGCCTCATAATCTCATCTCACTCTCCTAATTACCTCATCACGCCTCATGTCACTCAACCTAGAACTCATCTCATCTCACCTCATTTCTCGGAAGCATCAAGTCATCTCCCAACCCTCACTGCAGCATCCGCTCGTTCAGCATCCGAGCCTCACGATCTCATTAAAAACAAAGGCACTGTAACCCCATCAAAGGCAGCGTGACGCTTTCCATCGAAACAATACGAACTTTAAACTAAAAAAAAAAAAAAAGTCAATAAAAAAAACAAAAACAAAAACAAACGGGGAAAAAAAAGAAAGAAAAAAGAAGAAGAAGAAGAAGAAAAAAAAAGAAATTCGGAAATTGTTTTGCTAAATGAAAACATTTACGCTTCAGGTGAGCTATCCTCTAAGTCTAGATTTTGGGGCTTTCGCGAGCTCGAATATTGCACACGAACATTGCACGCGAATATTGCAGGGTTAGAAGGATCGTGTTGGACTTGCATTATCCAAGCTGATGGATTCACGAATGAATGAAGAGCGAAAGAGGGGAAAGGAAGAAGAAACGTGGTTAAACTTGGGAAGGATAATTACAGAGAGAGAAAGAAAGATCATGAAATAAAAATGAATAACTTTATTAACATAATTGATGCTTTGCAATCAACCTTTTATCATAACTATATCAGTAATGTATTTCCGATAAAGATTTCACGGAAACTTGTCAATTATTATTTTTTTTTTTTTCGCTAGTACGCAATTGTCATAAGAGAGAGAGAGAGAGAGAGAGAGAGAGAGAGAGAGAGAGAGAGAGAGAGAGAGAGAGAGAGAGAGAGAGAGAGAGAGAGAGAGGAGTGTGTGTGTGTGTGTGTGTGTGTGTGTGTGTGTGTGTGTGTGTGTGTGTGTGTGTGTGTGTGTGTGTGTGTGTTGGCTGGGACCTTTATATTAGCCGTATTTTGCTGAGATGTGGAATCTGCTTGTTTGTCCAAATGTAAGTTTTCCAATTATAGGCAAAACAGTCATCCAACGTTTCAGTATTAAATCTGGAATTTAAAATGATATCTCTGTGATATTTTTTTTAGCTAATGCTTAAAGTATCTTTATCGCTTTTCTTACTATTAATTCATTTATTTCTAAAATGATCGATTTTGGCTCTGTGTATTAGTGATCTGACATCTGTTTGTTTGTTTTTTTTTGTCACATAATCAGCTTGATCGGATTTCTGTTATCATCGAGTTATTATCGAATGTTATCTATCTATTTCTATTTTATTAAGAGAGTTATATCTTTATTTCCTTTTTATTTAGAGTGTTATTTCTAGTTTTATCTTTTCCCTTTTCTCTCTCTCTCCCTTGGTTTCCTCCCCCCCCCCTTTATATAACGTTCTCTCTTGTACA
>NC_051388.1:672305-677305 GCF_015228065.2 Penaeus monodon
GTGATAATAACTTTAATGATGATGATGATAATAATAATAATCATTATAATAACACTAATGATAATGATAATAATAATAATAATAATAATAATAATAATAATAATAATAATAATAATAATAATAATAATAATAAAATCACGATGATGATGATGAGGAGGATAATAATGATAGTAATAATGAAAATGATAACAACAATAATAATAATGACAAAAATAATGATGATAATAATGATAATGACAATCATAACAGTAACAACAAGAACAAGAACAAACATAACATTTCTAAGAATTGTTTTCCTTCAGATATTGGACAAGGCTAAACTTAAGCAAACATTTACAAATACCAAAGAACAAGAATGTCAGTCAGGAAAGAATAGCAAAGAAGTGCGTCCGATTTTTAATGTTTGTTTTAGCACAACATTTTTAAAAGATGTGAGGGTTTCTTTTTCTCTCGGTTTCGGTCACTTTCTGTCTGTCTGTTTGTCTGTATATCTGTTTGCCTGTTTTTTTTCTGTGTGTGCTCTCTCTCTCTGTTTCTATCTTTGTTTGTCTACCTGTTTGTTTGTTTGTCCCCCTCTTTTTATATCTCTGTTTCTGTTTCTGCCTTTGTCTGTCCGGATGTATCTCTCTCTCTCTCTCTCTCTCTCTCTCTTCTCTCTCTCTCTCTCTCCCGCTCTCTCTCTCTCTCTCTCTCTCTTCTCTTTCTCTTTCTCTTCTCTTTCTCTTTTTTTTTCTCTCTCTCCTTCCCTCCATTCCTTCGTCTCTAACGCTATATATACTCCAATCCCTTCTCTGATACAAAGAAATGACAAAACTATTATACTTAGAACTTCAGCACAATTTTTTTTGTTAGTCTTGAACAGCGACTCAAAAAACAAGGTTGAATATGCATCTGTCGATTACGAAACAGTTTTTATTGGCTTCATTCCTTTTTTTATATTATAGTTTCTATTTGAAAAATACGTGCATGCCATTTATGTTCTATTTGCAGACAAGAAAAGAGTAGATACAGGAAGTTAGTGTGTATTACAGTATACGGGATATTACGCTTAAATGAAAGTATGCCGATATGTCAATATAATATTCATATATATGTGTGTGTATATATATATATATATATATATATATATATATATATATATATATATATATATATATATGAATTGAAAAACACTCTTCCGTACTGATACAGTGGAAGAAAACCCACAATACAAAAACTAGATTTATTGAAAATGAGACTACAATTTCGAAATCCACCTGGATTCCATCCTCAGGTCTGAAGGGGAAAGGTTTGTTTGAGATTTGCGAAGTTCTGGCTTCGCCCGGGCCTTTCACTTATGGCCCGGCCTAAAAGGGAAAGGGAAAGGAGGGGTAATAAAAGAGAGAGAGGAGAGGCAACGCGGTAACACAGGGCAGGTGAGGATGGACGAACGGAAGCAAAGGGAGGTCACATAAGGTCGGAGGATCGGGCGGACTATACGCCGGGTGGCCGGCATGCGGGAGAAGGTGGAGGATGTGGGAAGCGAGGAGACCATCAGCAGGAGAAAAGCCGCTGTTCAAGTTGAAATTAGGCAGCAGCTCTAATAGGGAGTATTCCACCAGTCTGCGGACGTGGACATCAGCGGAAGGAAAGACAATCCGCGCCGCTGACCAGTCCATCTGATGGCTTGTGTCCCACTGATGGCAAAAGAGGGCGTTGTTGTTGTGTCCCTTGGATACAGCATACTTATGTTGAGACAGACGCTTGGTGAGACTGGCGCCTGTTTCGCCAAAGTACTGCTTATCACAGGAGATAATAGATGTATTTGACCAGTTTCGAAACCGGTCAAATACATATCTTGTATTGTGAAGATATTCATTCTCATTCATACCTTTTATACATTTGTCAACATGAATACGGTTCATAGATATATTTTCTTTCTTTTAAGGGTAGGTTCATAATTTTTTTTTTTACGGTAGGTTCATGTTTGAGCCGCCGTGGTCACAGCATGATACTTAATTGTAGTTTTCATGTTGTGATGCTCTTGGAGTGAGTACGTGGTAGGGTCCCCAGTTCCTTTCCACGGAGAGTGCCGGTGTTACCTTTTAGGTAATCTTTCTCTCTATTTTATCCGGGCTTGGGACCAGCACTGACTTTGGCTGGCTTGGCCACCCAGTGGCTAGGTAGGCAATCGAGGTGAAGTTCCTTGCCCAAGGGAACAACGCACCGGCCGGTGACTCGAACCCTCGAACTCAGATTGCCGTCGTGACAGTCTTGAGTCCGATGCTCCAACCACTCGGCCTTTCATAGATATATACATGTATATAAATATATATATATATATATATATATATATATATATATATATATATATATATATATATATATGTGTGTGTGTGTGTGTGTGTGTGTGTGTGTGTGTGTGTGTGTGTGTGTGTGTGTGTGTGTGTGTCTGTGTGTGTGTGTGTGTGTATAATCATTATCATTTTTATTATTATCAGTATCATTATTGTTATTATTTTCAATACCATTATTATCATTATAATTTTTATTTTTTTATAAACAAACACACACACACACACACACACACACACACACACAAATACACACACTCACACGCACACACAGACACACACACACACACACACACACACACACACACACATATATAATATTATATATATATATATATATATATATATATATATATATATATATATGTGTGTGTGTGTGTGTGTGTGTGTGTGTGTGTGTGTGTGTGTGTTTGTTCATAAAAAATAAAAATAATAATAATAATAATGGTATTGAATATAATAATAATGATAATAATCATAATAATAATAATACTGAATAAGTATAATATAATAGTAATAATATAATACAATAATTAATAATATAATATATAATAATATATAATAATATAATAATTAATAATATAATAATAATAATATGATACATAATGAATAATTATGATATTGTAATAAGGTATAATGCTATATATTGATCATTATGATACAGTATATGAAGTATAATAATTGAAATATAATATAATAATGGTAATAATAATAATACATAATATAATAATATAATAATAATATAATAATACATAATATAATATAATAATATAATCACAATAATATATATAACATAATAATAACATAATTATAATAATGATATTATAATATGATATTGTATAATTATTATCATTATAATTATTATTGAAGTAAATGATCAAATAATAAACAATAAAACATCAAATAATCTGATATTATGAAAAATACTAATATATTATATAAAATATAATGAAATAAATATAATGATAAAATGATGAAACTGATAGGATATAATAAAAGATATAATTATGAAGAAACGCAACAAAACCTTACACGCAAACAAGAAAAAAAAAGACTAGAAGAAAATAAAAAAAGAATATTGGTTTCATCCTACAGCCCGATTCAGATGAATAATGCAACATGAAGCTGATCTGCTCTATATTTGCTTTGCATAGAGTAGTGCACGACTCGCAAAGGGTAAAAGTATAAGCAGATCTAGGAAAGATTGCAGTGGAATGCAATCAAACGAGTAAGAAGGCGACTTGCATACGTTTGAGAGAGAGAGACGAGATGCAGAAGAGAGAGAGAGAGAAGAGAGAGCAGAAGAGAATTGAAGGGAGAGGCAGAGAGAGAAGAGAGAGAGAGAGAGAGAGAGAGAGAGAGAGAGAGAGAGAGAGAGAGAGAGAGAGAGAGAAAGAGAGAGAGAGAGAGTGAGAATGAAAGGGCGAGAAAGGAAGAGAGAGAGAGGGAGAAGGGAGAGTGAGAAGGAGGGTAAAGAATAAGACATAAAACTGAGAGAAGCGTAGACGTAGAAATAAAAAAGAAAGAACACAGTAATATATAATCTGTAGTTAATTCATGTCTATATTTCCTACTTTTATCATCATCATGCTGCAGTAATTCAGATAAAAAAGTTATTTTTCATTTCTGCAAAATTTCTGTATTGGTATGATGTATGACGTATTAGAATATCATTTGCTTGATAAAACAATGCAATATCAGAGAAATCCCTTTGGTTCACTACATTTTCATATTCATTTTCATTTGCAATACTTTGATGAATGTAAATAATAAAAAAAAAATGTTTCATTGATATCACGTACATGCAACACACTACACAAACACGCGCACACACACACACACAAACACACGCACGCCCGCACACACACAAACACACGCACGCACACACACACACACACACACACACTTTCTCGCTCTTCACTCTCTCTACCTCTGCTCCTCTCTCTATCTCTGTCTCTCTCTCTAACAACTCTCTCACTTTTTCTCTTTACCTTTGTCTTTCTCTCTCTACCCCCCTCCCTCTCTCTTCTCACTCTACCTCTCTCTCTATCTCTGTCTCTCTCTCTCTCTCTCTACCCCCCTCTTTCTCTATATCCCCCCCCCCCTCTCTCTCTGTCCTTTCCTATTTTTGCTAAAATCTATCCGACTAACTACTGTACAATTTCTTTTATCGAGAACACATTATCAAAACATATCACGCCATATTACCCCTTAGAACTGCCTGTTTTCGTCATTCCAGCCATGAAATAATGACAAAAGTTTTTCTGATTTTATTAAACTGGATTCATAATTCTTGGAAGTTTCAGAACAAACTCCATTTCCTCATGATAAAGACATTTCGTTGTTGTTGTTTTTTTGTGTTTTGTTCTATCCTATATTACTTTTTTTTCTTTTCTCTGTTTCTGTATTCCTGTCTCTGTCTTTGCTTCTATTGCTCTATCATTGTATGTTTGTCTCCATGCGCTCTCTCTCTCTCTTTCTTTTTTCTGTTTCTCTCCCTCCCTCCCCCCCCCCACACTCTCTCTCTCTTCCTTCCTCCCTCCCTTCTCTCTCTCTCTCTCTCCCCTCTCTCTCTCTCTCTCTCTCTCTCTCTCTCTCCCTCTCTCTCTCTCCCTCTCCCTCCCTATACCCCCCTCTCCCCATCACTCTTTCTCTCTGCCTGTTTAT
>NC_051388.1:707051-709551 GCF_015228065.2 Penaeus monodon
CAAAAGAACATTATCAGTTACCTTCTCTCCCCCCCCCCTTTCACAAAAAAGGGAAGTTAGATAGTTTGGTCTCTTTAACTTCCCTCTTTGGAATTCCATATCTGACTGGAAGTTTTTTTTTTTTTTTTTTTTTTTTTTTTTTTTTTGGGGGGGGGGTGGGCCGTGTTGCTGAAGTTGTGACTGTGAATGACTGTGACTTAATGTGAGTGAGTGGGGGTGAGTGTGACTTACTGTGACTTAATGTGAGTGAGTGGGGGTGAGTGTGACTTACTGTGACTTATTGTGAGTGAGTGGGAGTGAGTGTGACTTACTGTGACTTAATGTGAGTGAGTGGGGGGTGAGTGTGAACTTACTGTTACTTAATGTGAGTGAGTGGGGGGTGAGTGTGGACTTACTGTGACTTAATGTGAGTGAGTGGGGGGGGGTGAGTGTGACTTACTGTGACTTAATGTGAGTGAGTGGGGGTGTGAGTGTGACTTACTGTGACTTAATGTGAGTGAGTGGGGGTGAGTGTGACTTAATGTGAGTGAGTGGGGGGAGTGTGACTTAATGTGAGTGAGTGGGGGTGAGTGTGACTTTTACTGTGACTTAATGTGAGTGAGTGGGGGTGAGTGTGACTTACGGTGACTTAATGTGCGTGAGTGGGGGGTTAGTGTGACTTAATGTGAGTGAGTGGGGGGGCGATGTGGACTTACTGTGACTTAAATGTGAGTGTGGAGTGGGGGTGAGTGTGTGACCTTACTGTGGACTTATGTGGTGAGTGGGGGGTAGTGTGACTTGACTGTGACATTAATGTGAGTGAGTGGGGGTGGAGTGTGACTTTACTGTGACTTAATGTGATGATGGGGGGGTAGTTTTGACTTACTGTTGCACTTTAATGATGAGTGAGTGGGGGGTGAGTGTGACTTACTGTGACTTAATGTGAGTCATTGGGGTTAGTGGGGACTTAAGGTGGTGAGTGGGGGTGAGTGTGACTTACTGTGACTTAATGTGAGTGAGTGGGGGGCGAGTGTGACTTACTGTGACTTAATGTTAGTGAGTGGGGGGGTGAAGTGTTACTTAATGTGAGTGAGTTAGGGGTGATTTGGGGGGGTGGGGGGTGAGTGGTGCCTTACTCTTACTGTGACTTAATGTGAGTGAGTGGGGTGAGTGTGACTTACTGTGACTTACTGTGAGTGAGTGGGGGGTGAGTGTTACTTACTGTGACTTAATGTAACAAGCTGTAGCAGTGTGTGGGTGAGCGTGAGTGTGAGTGAGTGAGTGAGTGAAAGTGAGTGAAAGTGAATGTGACTGACTGTGACTGACTTGATGACTGTGACTGGATGGATGGCCGTAGCTAACTGTGCATGATTGTGAATTACTGTGAATAGACTGACGACTGTGATCAACTGTGACTTATTATGAATGACTGGACTTATTGTGACTGACTGTGGATGAGTGTGACTTGCTGTGACTTGCTGGATGAAGGTCATGATGATGACGATGGCGATGACTCTGGATATTTTTGTTTTTATTATCTTTCACTTTTTTCAACCTCCCTCTCTCTCTCTCTCTCTCTCTCTCTCTCTCTCTCCCGCCAGCTCCCTCCCGCTCCTCCCTTCCACTCTCTTCTCTCCTCTCCCCTCGCATTCTCCTCTCTCTCTCTCCTCGTCTCTCTCCCGGGCCCAACCTCACAGTAACCTCCAAACGCTCTGTAATCCACACCTTCCCCCTACCCCCAACTCAGCTCTCGTCTCAATCCGGCCTCGCTGACGGAAGTTTGAAAACCGTCTCTCATCCTCCCTCTCGCATCATCTCATCATCATCCTCTCGTCTCCTCCTCTTCTCTCTCTCCCTCCCCCTCCCCCTCCCTCTCGCCTCCTCTTTCTCCTCCTCTTCCTCGTCCCTCCCTCTCTCTCCCTACCCTCCATCCCCCTCTCCACCGCCTTTTCTCGCTTCCCCCCTTCTCTCTCTACTTCTCCCCCTCTCCTCTCCTCCTTCTCTCCGCTCTTCTCCCTCCTCACTTCTCTCTCCTCCTTCCCACCTCTCTCTTTCTCCCGCCTCTCGCCTTTTCTTCCTCCCTCTCTCCTTCACCTCTTCTCCCTCCTCTCCCTCCCTCTCTCCTCATCCCGTCTCCTCTCTCTCTCGTCTCTCTCTCTCCTTTCTCCTCCCTCTTCCTCCCTCCCTTCCTCTCCTCTCTCTCTCCTCCTCCCCTCCTCTCCTCCTCCCATCCTCTCTCTCAACAGAGTCGTCTCTCTCTCTCTAAAAGAGAGAGTGAGAGAGAGAAGGGATATATATGTATATATATCCCTCTCTCTCTCACTCTCTCTTTTATACTTTCTACCTCTCTCTCTTCCTCCCCCCTTCTCTCTCTCTTTCTCCCTCTCTCTCTATCCTTCTCTCTCTCCTTCTCGTCTCTCATCTCTCTCCTCTTCTCTCTCTCCTCTCTCTCTCTGTCTATCTATCTGTCCTTCTCGCTCACTCACTCGCTCTTTCCCTCTCCCTCTCTCCCTCCCCCCTG
>NC_051388.1:714551-717051 GCF_015228065.2 Penaeus monodon
ATTCATTCTCTATCAAAAAAAAAGAAAGAAAAATATCTCAATCTATCGATCTATTTATCTCTCTCTCTCTCTATCTATCTATCTATCTAGATTTCTATCTCTACCCATCTCTATCTATTTATCTATCTACCTATCTATCTATCTATCTATCTATTTATCTATCTGTCCACAACCATGTCTTCTCAATCTCTCTGAATAAATTTGCAATACTACTCTCTTGTTCACCCAGCAGGTTCAAAACCCTTAACTCTTGGGATCCTCCGCGCCCTAGTTTAAGTATAGAACGAACATCGATCCTCCTCGCTAAACCCCTATCGCCAAAGTTTCGCTTAAGTTGAACCAGACTTCTGCCACTTATACAAGGTCCATCAGAGTGATTGTTAAAAGCTTAACGGCTCTAGAGAAAAGACTTGACAAGCTTTTTATATTGGTTATACATAATGGTTGCTATAGGGTTTGTGTGGTATGGTTGGTATTTAAATAAAAAAAAAAAAACTGTTAGTACTTATGCAGACTTGGTTGTATGCCAATAAGACCCTGACTGCTGCGTATGGGAGATGCCATGTCTGTATGTATTGGCGTAGGCATTACTGCAACGAATAGGAGATGTGGGTATAATATCTCTTTTTCCTGTGTGATGGTGTTAGGTGTGTGTGTGTGTGTGTTTGTGTGTGTGTGTGTGTGGTGGGTGTGGTGTGTGTGTGTGTGTGTGTGTGTGTGTATGTTTTTGCATGTATTATGTGTATATTTGTATTCCTTCTATTCGAATGCCGTTTTACTTTCAAGAAACGAAGAACTGAACTTGCTCTGGTTCGACGGAATAATATCAAGAATATCATATCAAGGTATAAAAAAAATAAATAAATAAATACATACAATAGATATCAAAAAAATGTCAATAATCGTCAACAAAGCATAAATCAGCTGCTTCCTGGTTCAAAGACAACCCTTTCAAGTACCCTTTTTTTTTTTTTTTTCCTTTCCTTTCCCCCCTTTTTTTTTTTTTCCCCCCCCCCCAGCCTTTTTCAAAGGGTTTGGTGCGCCATGCGAGTGGGGAGATTGTCCCTGTTTAGCAGACTTTCCGCGCATGTACCCCGAGTTTGCCTTTTGTGATTTTAATTTTTTTTCCCCTTTTTCCCTTTTCTTTCATTTCTTTTCTCTATTACGTTCTGGTTCTCTTTATCTCTCTCTCTCTTTCTTTCTCCTCTCCTTCTCTCTCTCTCTCTTCTTTTCTCTCTTTTCCTCTCTCTCTCTTCCTCTTTCTCTCTTTCCTTCTTCTCTCTTTTCCCTTTTTTACCCCCACCCCCCTTTTCTCCTTCTCCGGTTGTTATCCCGTCCTCTCTCTCTCCTTCTCCTCCCCCCCCCCTTCCCCCGTTAACCCACGCCTCTCTCTGTAACCCTTTCCAGTCACTTTCACAAAAGAACATTATCAGTTACCTTCTCCCCCCCCCCTTTCACAAAAAAGGGAAGTTAGAAAGATTGGTCTCTTTAACTTCCCTCTTTGGAATTTCCATATCTGACTGGAAGTTTTTTTTTTTTTTTTTTTTTTTTTTTTTTTTTTGGGGGGGGGGGCTTGTTGCTGAAGTTGTGACTGTGAATGAGTGTGACTTACTGTGAGTGAGTGAGGGTGAGTGTGACTTACTTTAACTTAATGTGAATGAGTGGGGGGGTGGTGTGACTTATGTGAGTGAGTGGAGGGTTTTGTGTTAGTGTGATTTAATGTGAGTGGAGTAGGGGGTGAGGTGACTTTCGTGACTTAAGTGAGTGAGTGGGGGTGAATATGACTTACTGTGACTTAATGTGAGTGAGTGGGGGTGAGAGTGACTTACTGTGACTTCATGTGAGTGAGTAGGGGTGAGTGTATTACTTAAATAATGGAGTGAGGGGGGGTGAGTGGATTTACTGGATTAAATGTTTTTTAGTGGGGATGAGTGGCTTACTGTGACTTAATGTAACTAGTTGTAGCAGTGTGTGGGTGAGTGTGAGTGAGTGAGTGAGTGAGTGATGACTGTGATCAACTGTGACTTATTATGAATGACTGGACTTATTGTGACTGACTGTGGATGAGTGTGACTTGCTGTGACTAGCTGGATGAAGGTCATGGTGATGACGATGGCGATGACTCTGGATATTTTTGTTTTTATTATCTTTCACTATTTTTAAAACCCCCTCTCTCTCTTCTCTTCCCCTCCTCCCTTCTTTTCTCTCTCTCTCTCCCCTCCCCTTCTCTCTCTCTTTCTTCCCTCTTCTCTCTCTCTCCCCTCTCTCTCCCCTCCCTCTCTCTCCCCTCCCTTCCTCTCTCTCTCCCTCCCTTCCTCTCTCTCTCTCTCTCTCCCCTCTCTCTAAAAGAGAGAGTGAGAGAGAGAGGGATATATATGTATATATATCCCTCTCTCTCACTTCCCTTTTTATTTTTACCTCTCTCTCTTCCCCCCCCCTTTCTTCTCTTTTCCCTCTTCCCTTCTCTTCCTTTCCTCTCTTCTCTCTCTCTCTCTCTCTC
>NC_051388.1:722051-728964 GCF_015228065.2 Penaeus monodon
ATTTATGGGGGGGGGGGATCAAAACATACACCTATTTGCATTTGATTTTTAATGTGCGCAATATCTACAAATGAAGTCCTTTAACACACACACACACACACACACACACACACACACGTACACGCACGGACACACACACACACACACACACAAACACACACGCACAAACACACACACACACACACACACACACACACACACACACACACACACACACACACACACACACACGCACACCACACACACGCACGTACGTACACACATCCGTACACACATACAAAAAAGAGAAAAGTTGCTCAGAAATTTACCAATGATATTTTTAAAAACTTCGCTAACAAATATTAGAACGAAATAAAAAGGACAAATTACTTTTTTGATAAAAGCTCATGAAAACATATTGATTAAGATGATTTTTTCATTAACTGGTAATTCAGTTTTGCTTTCTAGTGATATATATTTTTTTTTCTATTATTTTTTTTCTTTTTTTTTTTTTCATTTCTTATTTTTTTTCCGAATTCTTTTTCCTCGTCGTTGTTCTTTTTCTCGTTATGACTTATCTCTTTGTCTCCTCTCTCTCTTGTTTCTCTCCTCTCTCTCTCTCTTTTTATCTCTCTCTATATGTATACATTTCATCTCATTTTTTCTTGCTATTTCTTTCTTCTCTCTAACTCTCTCCACTTGAATGGGGGGGAGAGCCTAACTCGCTCCGCTCCGCAACTTCTTCGAGGAGGAAAATATTCGCTAAACGCATGAGCATAAACGGATTTGGTGTCGTCGCTTTTCACGCTCGAGAAAAGTGTCGTTTGTTTGCATTTTTGTGTCTATTTATTAAGGGAGAGTGATAGATGGATGTGAAGGAAAGTAGAAGAGCAGAAGGGGTCGGTTTATAAACATTATTTTTATTTATCATTATTATTATTTTTTTTAATTATACAATTTTTTTCATATCTTAAAGTGATGAAATATACTCTTTTTTTTTGTAAAAATATCTTGCATCGTTGATATATAATCTTTTCAGGTGATGAAAATATCTATAACGAAGGGGTCAGTTAGAAAAATATTTACTTGGTAATAATTAATTGACTAGATATAATATTTTTCATACATACAAGTGTATCATGAACACTACAAACAGTTCATCAACAAATTCAAAATCATCAATTTCTAAGACAGGAGTTTCGCCATAACCTGCCCTGGTCTTCCGCCTTGCGCTTTGCGTTTATCTTTTATAATTTTGCTTGTTGATATTCCTCGTGGGTTAGTGAGGAGTGAGGAGTTTTAATTATCTCCTTTGTAGAGTTGAGTTTTGCATATCCTTTATTACCCTCACTTATAAATATTATCTATATATTATATATATATATTTATATATATATCCCTGGTTATATAGATTTATTATATATCTATATATAGTATATATAAACAACAATACACATACACACCACATAAACATATATATATATAATATATATATATCTATATATATATATATATATATATATATATTATATAATATATATAGTATATTATACATAAACATAATAATCTATATATATATATATAATAATATATATATCTATACTATATATCTATATATTATATATCTATTATATATATGTGTGGTTGTTGTGTGTGTGTGTGTGTGTGTGTGTGTGTGTGTGTATGTGTGTGTGTGTGTGTATGTATATGCGCGTGTGTATGTGTATATGTGCGTGTGTATATGCGTATGTGTATGTCTGTGTATGTACATATGTTTGGAAATGTATGTGTGTGTTATATTTTTTTGAGCTGCCGTTTTCTTAACCTTGCTAATTAAAGTTTTGAGTATTCCTTTTCCCAACACATTTTTCCTGCCTCAGTAACTAGCTGTGTTAACCTAATCCACCCACACGCTTACCCGGAATTATAATTAAACCTTTCACCTAAGATTCTGTAACAAAATATTATAATAAAAGATTTAAAAGAGTTTAATTTGCTTATTTTCTGTGTGTCGTTTTGTATATATGTATATATGCCTGTGTGTGTGTGTGTGTGTGTATGTGTGTGTGTGTGTGTGTGTGTGTGTGTGTGTGTGTGTGTGTGTGTGTGTGTGTGTGTGTGTGTGTGTGTGTGTGTGTGTGTGTGTGTGTGTGTGTGTGTGTGTGTGCGTGCGCGCGTGTGTGTGTGTGTATCCATACTGCATAAACATATACATTCATATATACACATCCGTATATATAGATCTGCGTATGCATGTGCGCACACATTCATAGAACATATGAATACAAGAAAAAGCTGAGAAAAAATATAAACTCCTCAAAACAAACGAATAACGTCCCTAGAGGATTCACGGGGCGTTGGATCCGAAGCAGTCTCACTCGGGGACTCGAATCTCTTTCACGAAGCACGGAGATCCTCTGTGGCTCGAGATTACGCCTGTTGTGTTCATTTTCTTTATATCATTATTATTATTATTATTACTTATCTATTATTTATTTATTTATTTATTTATTCTTAGCGTTTGGTTTCTTTTTTTTTTCTGTTTTTATTTTCTATTTGTTGTTGTTATTGTTGTTCTTTTGATGTTGGTTTTGTTGTTTTGTTGTAGTTTATACACTGACGAAGAATAGGAAAAAGAAAGATATCAAGGAAGGGATAAAGCGAGGAAAAAGAAAATCATATCAGGAGAAGAGGAGAAAAGAAAAAAGAAAAAAATGAGAAAGCGGAAAGGGAGAAACAGGGAAAGAGAAAGCAACAAAGAGGTGAGATATTAATTTTAAATCAACAACAGAGGAGGAAGAAAAAGGGGAAGGAGGACACACACACACACACACACACACATATATACATATATATATATATATATATATATATTATATATATATATATATATATATATATATATATGTATATATATATATATATGTAGTATGTATGTATGTATGTATCTATCTATCTATCTATCTATCTATCTATCTATCTATCTTCTCTCTCTCTCGTCTCATTTTTTCTCTCCTCTTCTCTCTCTATATATATATATATCTTTATATCTATATATATATATAGTGTGTGTGTGTGTGTGGTGTGTGTGTGTGTGTGGTGTGGTGTGTGTGTGTGTGTGTGTGTGTGTGTGTGTGTGTGTGTGTGTGCGTGTGTGTGTGTGTGTGTGTGGTGTGTGTGTGTGTGGTGTGTGTGTGTACAAGTGTGTTTATATATATATATATATATATATATATATATATATATATATATATATATATTTATTTATTTATATATATATAAACATACATACATACATATATATATATATATATATAATATATATATATATATATATATATATATATATATATATATATGCATGTGTGTAGACAGACAGACAGACAGACAGATAGAGACACACCCGCAGACAGCCAGCCAGAGCACGGCGCAGGAGCAGACAGACGGAAAAATGACCCGAGACGCGGGGAGACGCAGGAGGGCAGAGCAATTAGGCGTCCCACTTCCTTCGAAACCGTTCGTGGCTATAAATCACTCGAGGTACTGTTACGTTACGTCTTCCCTCCTCTTTTGCCCCTTTTCCTCTCGTTTATCTCTTCCCTTGCTACTTTATTGTTTGTTTTTTTTTTTTCCTTGTCTTTCATCTTTTCTTGTTCATCTCCTCCTCCTTTTGTTCTCCTTTCCCTGTTTCTCGTTTCTTTCCTTTTAATTAATTTATTCATTTTCTTTTCTCCTCTGGCCTTTATCTTCCTCTTCTTCTTTCTGTCCTCTTTCTATCTTTCTATTTTCCCCCTCTTCCTTCTTCTTCTCCTTTTCCTCTTTCCCTTTCTCCCTTTCCTCTCCTTTCCTATTCCTCTCTTCTTTCCTTCTCCCCCTCTCTCCTTCCTTTGTCTTCCCCCTTCCTCCTTCTCCATCTTCTCCATCTCTCCTCTTTATCTTCCCTTTCTTTAACTCTCTCCTCCCCTCTTCCCCATCGTTCCCCTCTCCCTACCTCATTTCCCTTCTCCCCTCCCTCATGTCCCATCTCCTCTTCCCCTCTCTCTCCATCCCTCACCTTCCCTCTTCCCCTCCTCCATCTCTCTTCTTTATCTCCCCATCTTCCCCTCTCCTTTCAAACCGGTAACCCCATCTCACCCTTTCCTCATATCCCTTCCCCTCCCCCCCTCCCCATCTCCATTTATTTCTCCCCTCATCACCCTCACCTTCTTTCCCCCCACTCTCCTTTCCCCTCCCTTTCTCCATTCTGCTTCCCCTCCCCTTTCCCCCATCACGCCCCCTCCCCTCTCCTTTCCTCACCACCCCTCTCCCCTCTTCCCCCATCACCCCACCCCCCCTCCCTTTCCCCTTTCCCATCAGCCTCAGCTCCATTGGTTCTGCTAACGAGCTCGCTGTCTTTCTTCTGAAAATGGATGAGGTGTTTTCTTCATTAATGAGGCTCCAGGTGTGAGTGGGCGGGGGTGGGGGGTGGGGTGGGGGAGTGGAGTTGATAACGGCGTGGATGAGACAAAGATGAGTTTGTTCTTTGTTAATTAGTGGTGGATCTCCTAGCGTTTGTGAGGTGTGCGTGGAGTGTTAGTGTTTGTGTTGTGTGTGTGTGTGTGTGTGTGTGTGTGTGTGTGTTGTGTGTGGAGTGTATGTGTATGTGTGTGTAGAGTGAATCTGTGAAGTGTGTGAGTGTGTGAAGTGTAAGTGTGTGTGTGTATGTGTGAAATGTAAGAGTGTGTGAGTATGTGTGGAATGTGTGTGTGCGTAAGTGTGTGTGGAGTGTGAGTGTGTGTGTATGGAGTGTACATGTGTATTTGTGTGGAGTGTAAATATGCGTCTGTGTGAGGTTATTTATAAATGCATTGTGTTTGGTTGTGGTATTTTCGTGTCTATGTTTGTGAAAGTGTGTTGAGTGTATACTGAGAATGTGTATTGTGTGACTGTAGTTATGTGTAATACACGTGTTAATGTGTAATTCGTAATGTTTAAGTCTAGTATGTAATGTAAGCGTAGAGTGTGATTTAGAAACGCGACATATCTTATATTGCAATATAATCGTTGTAATCTATGTCTCATATGATTTAGAGTGTCATGTAAGTTATTTGAGTAAGTGTAACATAAAGTGTAAGTGTAAGTGCAGATATAAGATCATATGTAATTGTAATAGGTAGAAATATAGGTAGAAATATTGTGATTTATGTGTAATTGTAGATCAGAAATGTAATATATGTATATTTGTGTGTTTGGAATAGACAAAAAGAAAGGAAAGTAGGGATACAGAAAAAATACGATAAAGGGGAAGTGAAAATACAACAAAATCATACAATCATTGATACTGAAAGGAAAACAGATTTATGTTGCAGTGCTAGAAAAAGTTCTTAATTGTTAGATACTTCCCAAAAATTACATTTTTACCAGTGGGGTTTAATTTGTGATTTCTTGAGTAATTCTAGAGTTCAACTAATGACTGCCGGGCTAGCGAGATTCAACCCTTAACAATTAATTCAGCAAGCGACGTTCCTAACACAATGAAAAAAAAATCACTTTGCAACATACAAATAGTATTTACATCTTTATACCGGCGCCTGAACACAGACTGAAATTCTATTACTGATTGTACAAAGCATAGAATTCTGTTAAATCGCGTTACGTTTTTAAGAATTCATACTCTATCAATGGCTGAATATATCGTGGAAAATTGATGTACTCTTAGATTAATCTGTATTTTACTAGTATTGCTTTTGTAAGTGGTAATATATTGTAAGTGATGCCTCCATTCCAGTAGATCCATCTGTGCACAACCAGTCTACCTCTATTTACTGCATAATGCATAATCAACGAGGCTGATAGTTAATAGTTACATGAAGCCTGATATTACGTAAGGTGGTTAGAAACAGGTCAGGTCAGGTCAAGGTGCCAGATGGTCTTTCTGGAAGGGTGGCCGCCATAAGGAGGTAATCTGAATATGTGGGAAAGGAGGGGAAATGTTTGTAGGAAAATAAAAAAAATAATGATAACGATTATGATAATAATATTAATGATAACGATGATGATGATGATGATGATGATGATGGTAATAATAATAATAATAATAATAATAATAATAATAATAATAATAATAATGATGATGATGGTAATGATGATAATGATAATGATGATAATAATAATAATAATTTTGATTGCGCTGATAATGATAATGATAATATATTTTTGATTGCGATAATAATGATAATGTTAATAATAATAATGATAATAAAGCTAATAATGATGATAATGATAACAACAAGAATAATAACAATAACAATGATAATACCAACAATAATAATAATGATAATGATAATGAAAACAACAATAATAAAGACAATAATAATAATAATGATAATAATAATAATAATTAATACAATAAGTCTCGTATTGAAAGTACCTATTGCAGAAAATACATGAAACTAATACTCTTTGTTTATTGTTATAACCTATGGAATAATTGCCTCAAGGGAGATAATAAACTAATAATATTCATAATTACACAAATGACACGCAACCGAAAAAATCACTGTTGTAAATAAATATGATGTAAAGAAGCCCGAGGTATTGCAGCCAGTAGAGTAAAGCCCGGATTAGTGTGGCCCGTTGCAATGCAGCCCTGGGTAATGTTGCCAGAATAGTTGCAGTTCGGAGTCAACTGCCAGTTCTCATGATTCCCCTCCAGCACAAAAAAAAAAGTGGAGGTTTGGTGTAAAAATTTATATAGTCACTAACCCTTTTCTTCAGCTTTTTAAATGGAGCTTTGTATAATTTAGTCACTTCACATTTTCTTCGTCAGGTCACTTCACTTCACTTGAATAATTACTTAGTGTTTTATTCACACACTTTTCTTTTTTTTCTTCAAAATTAGCTAGTATTCACGCATGCTTACAATGTGTATCAGCCAAGTGGCTGACCATATAAT
>NC_051388.1:731564-734106 GCF_015228065.2 Penaeus monodon
TTCCTCTTTGCGTTACTTCTCCCTTCCATCTCCATCTCTTCCCTTTCCGTACTTCTGTTGTTCCTCAATCTCTTTCCTCCTCTTTCATTTTCCTCCTCTTCCTCCTCCTCCCCACTTCCTTCTTCATTTTCCGTCTCCCTCCCCCCCTCACCCGCCATCCTCCCTCCCTCCCTCCTCCCTCCATCCTACCTCCTCCACCCCCCCAGTCCCATTCCGTCTCCCTCCCTCCTCCCTCCATCTTTCCTCTCTCCCTCCTCCTTCCATCTCCCTCCATCTCCTTTCCTCTTCCCTCCATCCTCCCTCCCTCAGTCCTCCCTCCCTCAGTCCTCCCTCCCTCCAACCCATGCCCTCCCTCCATCCTCCCTCCATCCTTTCTCCCTCCATCCTCCCTTTCTATCTCCCTTCCTCCGTCATCCTCCCTCCCTCATTTCTCCTTCCATCCTCCCTCCTTCCCTCCCTCTCTCCTTCTATCTCCCTCCCTCTCTCCTTCCCTCCCTCCTTTCTCCTTCCATCTCCCTCCATTTTACTTTCTCCTTCTTCCATCTCTCTCCCTCACTCCCTCCATTTCCCTCCTGTCTCCCTCCACCTTTCCTCCGTCCAACATTCCCTCCCTTCTCCCTCCATCCTCCCTCCCTCCAACCTTCCCCCCCTCCCTCCCTCCCTCCCTCTCTCCATCCTCTCCCTCCCTCCCCCTTCCCTCCCTCCCTCCCTCAGTCCCTCCCTCCCTCCCTCCCTCCCTCCCTCCTCCCTCCTCCCTCCTCCTCCAACTCCCCAAAGACATAAATCTTAGCAAACTTACCAAGAAAACTCGTTACCCTCGGAAATCCTAGTGTCTCGACCCGACCCGACCAGGACCCGACTCGCCCTTGAGACCCGACCTTGAGACCTGACCCGATCCGACCTAGGATCCGACTCGACCATGAGACCCGACCAGGACCCGAATTACATCCGACTCTACCTAGACCCGACTCGACCTGGTGACCCGGGAACCGACCCGATCCCACCAGACCCGAAAAGAGCCCGATCCACAAACAGGACCCGACCCGACCCGAAAAAAAACGAAGCAGAACCCGACTTTAACCGAAAAAAACCGAAGCAGAACCCGACTTTAACCGAAAAAAACGAAGCAGAATCCGACTTTAACCGAAAAAATACGAAGCAGAATCCGACTTTAACCGAAAAAAAACGATCTGGATAGACCCGACTCGACCCGAATCTGCCCGACGAGACCCAACCTGACCCGACCCCGTCCCGACCCCGTCCGGTCCGAGCGCGATCTCCACGCTTCCCTAACCCGACTCATGGCGACCCGAATGACGTCCCGATCCAACCGAATCCGACCAAAACGCTTCCGAGCCGACCCTAACCCGACCTGAATCAGACCCTAAGTCGACCCTAATCCGACCCGAATCCGTGTCTCTCCTCGACCCGAATCCGACCTCAATCCGACCCGAATCCGACCTGAATCCGACCCTAACTCGACCCTAATCCGACCCGAATCCGATCTTAATCAGACCATAACTCGACTCTAATCCGACCCGAATCCGTCTCTCTCCTCAACCCGAATCCAAATTTAATCCGACCCGAATCCGACCTGAATCCGACCCTAACCCGACTCTCTCCTCGACCCTAACCCGACCTGAATCCGACCCTAACCCGACTCTCTCCTCGACCCGAATCCGACACTCTCCCCGACCTCTTCTGACCCGAACTTCTCCCCGACCCGATACAGACCGACCGAAACCCGAGAAAACCCGACCCGGGGAAGAAGTTTATTTTTGTGATGATTATTTATTCCTGAAGAAGAAGGAGGAGGAGAAGAGAGAGAAAAGGAAAGGGAAATGGGATGGAGAGTAAAATAAAGGAAATGGGATGGAGGGGGAGAAGAGGAGAAGGAGAAAAGGGGAGAAAGGGGGAGAGAGAAGAGAGAGAGATAAGAGAGAGGAAGGAACAGAGGGAAGGAAAGAGAAGGAACGGAAGAGAGAAAATAGAGGAAGGTGAGAAATAAAGGGAAAAAAAGACGTAAATGTGAGAGAAAGGGAAGAAAAGGAGGAGGTACGAAGAGGAGAGGAAAGAGAATGAATAATAAAGGACAAAGGAGCAACTGTTTTCATTAAAACGTTCAAGTCATAGATCTTGCTACTTAATGCCAAACTTTCCTACTCTTACTTCTATCTATCTGTCTATCTCTTTGTTTTATTTACCCGTCTGTCTCTGTGACTATCTTCCTACTTATCTGTGTGTCTGTCGATCTATCTATCTGTCTGTCTGCCTATCTATCTGTCTGTGTTTCTGTCTATCTGTCTATTTATCTGTCTGACTGCGTATCTATTCATCTCTCTAATCATCTATTTATCTATCAGTCTGTCAGTTTACTTATCTGTCTGTATATACGTGTGTGTCTATATAAATAAATAAATAAATAAATAAATAAATATATATATATATATATATATATATATATATATAATATATTTATATATATATATTATAATATATATATATATTATATATATATATATATAATATATATATATAATAT
>NC_051388.1:734206-745635 GCF_015228065.2 Penaeus monodon
CCCTAGAATCCCGGCGCCGCCTTGCAATATCCCCTGAACACAATCGGACAAGCGCATGAACTTCGAACAAATGAACATCAACAAAAAACAAACCCGGCGACGAGGATAGTGCCAGCCAGTGAGCACCTGATTAGATCAGTTAATGGCCTGGCGTGGCAATGGCTGCTGTTGGGCTGCAATATTTATGATGGAGATAACGCGACGCCTCCGGGAGCTTGCAACATGGATGGCAAAGTTGCAACATAGACTATGATACTAATTGTTAGAGACGTTAGAGTGGATATTATATCGTGATGGTTTTAGTCTTTTTTTTTTTTTTTTTTTTTTGAAGTTTGGTTGTGATTCCAACAATAAAAGATAATGTTGATAGCATATCGAGGAAAGTTTTTGTTGCACGAGAATATCGCTTTTGATAATGAATATGTTGCGCCTCTGTTGCATGCCGGACGCCGTGGAGGAAGGGAAAAGAGTGGGGAATCGAAAAGGGGAAATAAAAGCGAATAAGGGAATTGAAAGGGGAAAAGAAGATTAAATAAAATTGACGAACCGGAGGTGTCAGGATGGATCCAATAGAGAGGAAAGAGAGAGGGATCAGAAGATTGAGAATGGCGGGGACATACGGGTGTGCGACTCTCATTCCCTCTGGCCGTCTGTCTGTCTGTCTCTCTGTCTCTCTGTCTGTCTGTCTCTCGTCTCTTTTCTCTTGTCTCTCTCTCTTCTCTCTTCCTCTCTCTTCTCTCCCCTCTCTCTCTCTCTCTCTCTCGTTCTCTGTCTCTTCTCTGCCTCTCTTCTCTCTCTCTCTCTCTCTCTTTCTCTCTCTCTCTCTTCCCCACCCCCTCTCCTTGTCTCGCTCCCTCCCTCTCTCCCTTTCTTCAACTCTCTTCTTCTCTCCTCTCTCTTTCCCTATCCTTTCCTCTCTCCTTCTCTCTCCCTCTCCCTTCTCTTCATGCCCCTCCCCTTTCTCTCCCTCTCCGTCTCCCTCTCCCTCTCCGTCTCCCTCTCCCTCTCCCTCTCTCTCCTAGTCTCCCCTCTTTCCCTCTCTCCTTCCTTCTTTCTCCTCCCCTCTTTCCCTTTCTCCCTCTCTCTCTTAGTCTCCCCTCTTTCCCTCTCTACTTCTCTCTCCTCCCCTCTTTCCTTCTCTCCCTCTCTCCCTCCTTCTCTCTCCTCCCCTCTTTCCTTCTCTCCCTCTCTCCCTCCTTCTCTCTCCTCTCTCCTCCCCTCTTTCCTTCTCTCCCTCTCTCCCTCCTTCTCTCTCCTCTCTCCTCCCCTCTCTCCTTCTCTCCCTCTCTCCCTCTCCCTCCCCACATGCGCCTTCCCGTGATCGCTTAAACACAACAACGAGTCTCCGATGTTTTCAATAACCCGCACCTGTCACTCAGGCTGTCAGGGCTGGGCGAGGGCGGGGTGAAGGGTGGGGTGAGAGGTGGGTGAGAGGTGGGTGAGGGCTGGGGGAGGGCGGGGTGAGGGTGGGGTGAGGGGCGGGGTGTGGGGCGGGGTGAGGGGTGGGGTAAGGGGTGGGAGAGGGCGGGGTGTGGGGTGGGTGAGGGCGGGGTGAGGGTGGGGTGTGGGCGGGGTGAGGGCTGGGCGAGGGCGGGGTGAGGGCGGCTTGTCCTGAGGGAAAATTTACGCCCTGGACGAAGAGAGGATGAAGGAAATGGAAGGAAAGGAGGATGGATGGAATGAGGAAAAGGGGAAGGGATAAGAAGGAGGGATAACAGAAAGAGAGAGAGAGGGTGAGAAGAAGAGAAGAGAAATAGAAGGGGTAGTAAAGAAGGAAGGAGAGAATGAACGATAAAGAGAAAGGAAAGAGGCGTAAATGAGAGTCACGAGAAAGGAAGGAGAGAATGGAAGAGATAGGATGAGATGGGAGAATAGTGGGAATTAAGGAAAAGGAAAGGCAAGGTATGGGACGGGAGAGAAAGAAGGAATGAGAGAACGAAACGAGAAGAAGGGAATATACAATGAACGAGGGAAGGAGGGGAGGGAAGAAGGGAAATGAAGGAAACAGAGAAGGTAGGAGAAGGAAAAGTGAAGGGAAGTGAAGGGCTAGGGAGGGAAAAGACGGAAGGAGAGAGGAGGGGAAAAAAGACGGAAGGAGAGAGGAGGGGAAAAAGGAAGGAGGGAAGAGGAAAAGGAGGGGAGAAGGGAGGAGGGAAGGAAAGAGGAGGGAAAGGAGGAGGGAAGGAGGAGGGGAGGAGGGAGGAGGGAAAGGGGAAAGGAGGGAGGAGGGAAGGAAGGAGAAAGGAAAGGAGGGGAGGAGGGAGGAGGGAAAAAAAGGAAGGAGGAAGAAGGAAGGAAGAAGAAGGAAGGAAGGAGGAGGGAAGGCACTGTGACGAAGATATTTCAAAACGGAAATACACACACACTCATACTTACATGTACGCGCACTCATTATGTATGTGTACTTAGAGATAATTAGGCTGATAGATAGATTGATTGGCTGATCGGTGGGTTGGTAGATAGACAGAAAGACATAATTAGACTGAGAGTGTATACTGATAGATAGAGTATTAGATGGATGGATGGATAGATAGATAGAGAAAAGATAGATCGACAAATCGAGAGAGCGAAAGACAGACAGATAGACAGAATGATAGATAGACAGATATATAAATATTCAAATAGACAGGTAAAATAGACAGATAAAAATCTATAAATAGATAGACACATAGAGAAAGCGAGGCATGGATAGACCGTAAAAGGTTAAATAAAGGGACAAAGCGAATTATTGCGCTGCAAGCGATGTCAAGCGTCAGGAATCGCTTGCAACCACGCATGCAAAATCGGCCTCATTCGCACGAGCAGTTGCATCCAAAACCGCAGCTGCACAGTTATGCAACCAATTAGTAACAAAATCGGCTATGTTCATTGCATTGTATTATAATATCAAGCACAGAACGAGCTTGAATTGCCTGTATGAGTGCTTTAAGGGACGAATCGCGCAAGCAGAAGCACGTGCAGATTCTGCGCCAAAGGAAAGAGTGTGTAATGAGAGGGAAGAAGAGAGGAGAGGAGGGGGATGATAAAGAGGGAGGAGGGGAGGAGGAGGAGGAGGAGGGGAAGAGGAGGAGGAGGAGGAGGAGGGAAGGTAAGGAGAAATGTGAGAAAGGGAGAGGGAAATGGAATAAGAGAGAGAGGAAAAGGAGAATAGAGAGGGAGGCTGAGAGAAAAAGGGAAAAAGAAAGGAGGGTGAAGGGAGCCTTGGAGAAAGAGGGGAAAGAAGAAAGAGAGAGAAGAAAGGGTTGGAGAAGAGAGAAGAAAAAAAGAATAAGAAAGAGAGGAAAAAAGGTGAGGAAAGCAGGAAAGAGGGAGAAAGGGGAAAGGGAAACAGAAGAAAGAAAAGATGAGAAAGAGAGGAAGAAGAAGAGAAAAGGAGGAGGAAGAGGAAGAAGAGAAAAGGAGGAGGAAGAGGAAGAAGAAGAGAAAAGGAGGAAGAAGAGAAAACAGGACGAAGCAGAAGAGAAAAGGAGGAAGGAGAGGAAGAGAAGAGGACGAAGAGGAGAAAGGAAAAGAAAAGAGGACGAAGAAGAGAAAGGAAAAGAAGCAGCGAAGAGGAGAAAGAAGGGAGATAGAGGGTGGGGTGGGGGGGGAATGCACACTCAATATTCCCACGGTCACCTCCGTTTCCTTGCTGAATGTTGCAAATTGCTGTCCAACCCAAGGCCTCCTGCTGCCCCGAGCCCGCTGTGATCTCGGGCTTTCTGTTGAATCCCTTTCATCCTCTTTCCCGTTTGTCGTTTATTAATCGCTGTTCTGTTTTAATTACTGTCGTCCTATTTAATCGTTTTCGTTTATAAATCATTGTTATATTTTAATCACTGTCCTCTTATTTGATATTTTTCTTTTATAAATCACTGTCATATTTTAATCAATGCCGTTCTATTTGTCATTTTCCTTCATAAATCGCTATCATATTTTAATCAGTGTTTCCCTATTCAATCGTTTCCGTTTATAAATTATTGTCATATTTTAATCACTATCATCTTATTTGATCATATTCATTTACAAATCACCATCGTTATTTCATTTTTTTTTCTTTATAATTCACTATCATTAGTTATCTGTCATTGGTATAGCAGTTATCATTACCATTATCATTATTATTATGCTTTCTGTCTAATCACTATCATCCTAATTCCCCATTTTCGTTTATAAATCTCTATCATGATTTAATCTTCCCCCTATTTCCTCATTTTCGTCTATAAATCTCAAAAGTTATCTCTCATTAAATATAATAACTATCGTCATTGTCATAATCATCGTCATAATTATCGTTATGATCATCAACGTTGTCACTGTTTTTTTGTTAGTTTGTTTGTTTGGGAAAATATATAAATATGTATTCAAAAAATGGTTAGTAATGGTATGAAGAGCAAAACAACACGATTACAAAAATGTAAGTAAAACAGAGCGCTCACCTCTGGTCACGGAAATATCGAAGGTAGAAAATACGACAAACATTAACAACAACAGCGCGTGCGTTCGTATGTGCGTGTGGAAACATTAGTATGTCGTCTATATATATTTATCTACATATATACACTATTTATATTTCATACCTTTACGTTAAAATTCCTTATTATATACATTTTATCAATATAATTTTGAGTTTCCTATTGCAATGTTAAACATTTTATGTGCCAAACACAGCGTGATTTTTTTTTCCTGACACGTCGTGTTTGCCAGGGGGCGTGGCCATAGGGCGCGGCGGCCTGTTTGACAGTTCTGCGAAGCATGGCCTCGGTGAAAGACGAAAATTCCTGTACTAAGAAATCGTGTATAGATTGTGACACAGGAAGTATGAATTACACAAACAAAGTCAAAGGAAACCCTGAGTTTTGTTTTCGATATCTGGTGAGTCACCGTGTACTAAGCGATACACTGTAAACAGTGTAGTGAACCGTGCCGGCTTTACCGCGACTTCCACATTTTTAAGTGTCAAAAACTCGTTCGAGTGAACAAAAAGAAAGCAAAAAGGTGTAATTTCCAGCAGTCTATTTATAAAAACACGTGGCTACACAATAGCCACCTGGATATAGAAACAAATCTGTTATTTATTATTATTTATTAATATTTATCTTCGTGAATGTTTTACTTATCAATTTGTAAAAGACGAAATTATAGGTATTAGTGACAAAACTATATGTGACTGGTCGTCTTTTTGCAGAGACGTACTCATATTTTGGTGTGAAAATTCTGGAAAAAATAAAATTGGTGGACCTGGGAAAACGGTCGAAATAGACGAATCAAAGTTTGGTAAAAGAAAAAACAACAAAGGTAGGATCATCGATGGTCAGTGGGTATTTGGCGGCTTGTGTCGGGAAAAAAAAAAATATTTTGCTGTGGAGGTTGAGAAACGTGACTCGCAAACACTACTGCAAATCATAAAAGAAAAAATACATGAGCAGTCAGTAATTATTAGTGATTGCTGGAAGGCTTCTGATTGCCTTCAGGATGAAGGTTTTAAGCACCTGAAGGTTGATCATAAATATAACTTTGTTGACCCCGACACCGGTGCCCACACAAACACCGTCGAACAACTGGAGGACACTAAAGGAAAAGGTGCCACAGTGCGGGAGGAGGTCGTGCCATTTTGGGGGCTGCCTGGCCAAAGCGGCCTTCCAGCTGCAGCATCCGGAGGCCAGCAGGCGGATGCACCCTTTCCTCCTGGCTGTGGCTCAGCTCTTTCCCCTAGATGAATAAAAGTAAAGCCTTGGGGTCCAGGGGGCTAATCGTGAATACATTTTGCCATAGGTAAATACCCTGATTATTTAGGTTAGGTTAGGTTAGGCTAAATACCCCGATGGGGGGGGGTCCGGGGGCGGAGCCTCCGATTGGGGGTTAGTTAAGGCTGCTTGGTTACAACGCTTAGTATATACATATGTATAAACGTGGCTTCACAGCTTAATAATGATGTGCTTTTCCGTAGATTTTAATGAAATCGGGCGAGTGTTCCCGTAGACTTTTCGGAAGATGGCGTTCAAGTAGATTTTTTTTTTTTTTTTTTTTTTTTTTTTTTTTTAAAGGTGGCGTGTTATGCCGTATATTTTTTCAACATTGGCGGGCGTTTTCCATAGAGTTTCTTGGGCTGATTTTAACGATTTTCTTTCGTTATATTATGCATTATTGCTTTATATTTACTGTATTTAAGCCTGTTTTACCTCACAATTTCCCTGATATACTTCATGCCCTCCCCTACTATCGGGACTTATCAAATCAAGATTGATAGCTGAATATGGAGTTCCGCCAACCAAAAATGGTATACATCAATAGTATACCTATAATCGTCACCGATTATCGTCAAATAAACTCGTGAACGCGAAATACATTTTTAGAAAGAATTACCTTTGTTTTTGTTGCCTTAACTGTGTATGAAAGCGATCGATGATAATGACATTGATAGTGATCATTGTGCTACGATTGTGATTCGTATGCTGATGAGAATAGCAGTGATGAAATAGAAGATATGGTAATGATAATGATTGGATAGTAATAATAATAGTAAAGCTAAAGAATTATGATAACGATGATGATGAAGAAAAAAGTTGTGACAGCGATGATGACTTTAGTAGTTAATGACGATGCAGTTTGCTATCATCTTCACCATCATTGCTACCTTCATTGACCTCATTATCAGTCTCATTATCATTATTCATAGCATTATCATTATTATCATTATCAGTCCT
This sequence comes from Penaeus monodon, assembly GCF_015228065.2. Taxonomy (NCBI): domain Eukaryota; kingdom Metazoa; phylum Arthropoda; class Malacostraca; order Decapoda; family Penaeidae; genus Penaeus; species Penaeus monodon. The sequence goes on from NC_051388.1 coordinate 740,893, forward strand.
ATTACCATCATCATTACCATTATCATTAAAAGTATCATTATTGTTTCATTTCATTTTTCTTCATACTGCGAATACCTTTCTGCAAATGCATTATAACGGGTACATGATCCCACTTGTAAACAAGCATACCTGTGTGTGTTTGTGTGTTTGTGTGTGTGTGTGTGTGTGTGGTGTGTGTGTGTGTGTGTGTGTGTGTGTGTGTGTGTGGTGTGTGGTGTGTGTGTGTGTGTGTGTGTGTGTGTGTGTGTGTACACGTGTATGTGCGCGTGTGCGTGGTAAGGCCAGGGTCACATGCCAAGATAATTGCCAAATTCGCCGCATGAAACGTGGGAGGGGAAGGGGGGGTGAGGGGAAAGGGTATGGGGGAGGGGAAAGGGAGGAAGGAGAGGTGGGAGGGGGAAGGGGGGAGGAGGAAGGGATGTAATGGGATGCAAAGAGGGACGGGAGGAGAAGGAGGGAGGGAGGGGGGAGGGGGGAGGAGGGAGGAGGGAGGAAGGAGACAGCCAAAAGGGATAGGTGTTGATAATATAATGGAAAAGTGATTATAATGTCATATCAGAATAATGATAAGTCTGAGCATTGGCTTGATCATTGTTGTTTTATTCAATATTATCATTATTATCATTATTGTCATTGATATGCTCATTATTGATTTTTTTCTACTCTCATTAATCTATTTAATTATTGTTATCCATTCGTAATCATCGTAATTATTAAATTATATTAGCATTACCTTTGCTATGATTATCATAGATAAGAATAGGAATTATATATATATATATATATATATATATATATATATATATATATATATATATATATATATATATATATATATATATGCACATATATACATACATATATGTGTGTGTGTGTGTGTGTGTGTGTGTGTGTGTGTGTGTGTGTGTGTGATGATTATTCATACAACAGGAATCCATCTAAAAGAGCCAAGTTACAAATTCCTCTTGGACCGAATTAGCATACAGAAATGTAAACGCTCCTTTCACCGGAAGCATGAAACAAACATGACTCAGTTGTAAAAGATTAACACAATAAAAATAAGTAAAAAATAAATAAAATAACATAACTTTAAAAATCATTCTCGTATATTATAGAGACTAAACAATTTATTTCCTAAGAAAAAAAATAGAGCGTTATATAAGCAAGCTCGTCACTGTATATATTTTTTCTCACTTTAAGATGTATTTCATAATTTTTTGGAGGAGGATACGTGAAAATACATTTTGGAAAACACATAAATATATATATGAGGATTTTTCTTTTCCGAAAAACGTAAGTAATAACAATAACAAAACTAACAACTTAGATAATAATGATAAGTAGAAATCATCCGAAAACTTTTCTTTTAATGCTCAAAGAAATAACGGTAATGATTATTCCGAAGACAGTAATAAAAATAAGGATAGAAATGTTAGTTGTAGTTTTTTAGAACCGTTATGAGAGATGATGATAATGAAAATAGGAAGAATGATGATTATGATGTTGAATAAGTCATATAGTGATAACGATAATGATGATTATTATTATCATTGTTATATTAACATTATCATTATTATCATTATTATTATTTCATTTTGTTATCATTATTATCTTTATTATCATCAATAACAGTGATAATAATAATAGTAATATTCAGGATGATAATGATAATGATATTAATGATATTGTTGAGTGATAATGATAGTGATAATGATTATGATAATAATGATTATAATGATAATGATAATAATAATAATAATAATAATAATAATAATAATAATAATAATAATGATAATGATAATGATAATGATAATGATAATAATGATAATAATAATAAGAAAAATAATAATAATAATAATAATAATAAAGGAGAGATAGAACTAGAGAGAGACGAGACGAGACAGAGAGAGAGAGAAAGAGAAGAAAAAGATAAAGAGAGAGAGAGGCATAACTGAAGCCCTCATAACCCTAAAAAATTGTTAAATGTTAGGCGTTAATCTGGATAATGTTTTCATTTTTGTTATTATTATTATTATTATCATTAATTAAGATACGCATATAAGTCAAATTAATCCATTATTGTGGGGAATGTATTAGGCAGCTTTCGCATTTCAAAAAATACGAAAATATGTTGCCAGATACCTCTAGGCATTCGGAGAATTTTATATAAAATTGGAGCGGGAATTATGATTATGAGTTTAGATGGATAGGATAAAAAATAAATTATGATAAATGAAAAGATAGATTAGTATTATTATTGATAGATATATAGAATAATAGATGATTGATAAAGTTTGGGATATTTCTCTCTGTATCTTTCTTTCTGTATTTCTCTCTCCTCTTCCCTCTCTTTATCATCCCCTTCCTATTTCTATTTCATCGGTCATAGTACCATTGGTTGGCATTGACGTAAATAAGATAACTGGTAATAAAGAAAGCGAAGTATAAAGGGAACGATTTTGAAGTCAATGAAAATACGATAAATGTGATAAAATGATGATATGGTAGAATGAGAGAGAAGGATACGGAGGATAAGAGGGAGAAAGCATATGAATGGTGAATGTCATAATTGAAAATAAATGAAACGAAGGAACAAAGGGAGGATCATCGATGGTCAGTGGGTATTTGGCGGCTTGTGTCGGGAAACAAAAGAATATTTTGCAGTGGAGGTTGAGAAACGTGACTCGCAAAAACTACTGCAACTCATAAAAGAAAAAATACATGAGCAGTCAGTAATTATTAGTGATTGCTGGAAGGCTTATGATTGCCTTCAGGATTAAGGTTTTAAGCACCTGAAGGTTAATCATAAATGTAACTTTGTTGACCCCGACACCGGTGCCCACACAGACACCGTCGAACGAAACTGGAGGACACTAAAGGAAAAGGTACCACAGTGCGGGAGGAGGTCGTGCCATTTTGGGGGCAACCTGGCAAAGCGGCCTTCCAGCTGCAGCGTCCAGAGGCCAGCAAGCGGATGCGCCCTTTTCTCCTGGCTGTGGCTCAGCTCTTTCATCCAGAGAAATAAAGGTAAAGCCTTGGGGTCCAGGGGGCTAATCGTGAATACATTTTGCCATAGGTAAATACCCTGATTTTTTAGGTTAGGTTACGTTAGGTTAAATACCCCGTATCGGGGGGGTCCGGGGGCGGAGCCTCCGATAGGGGGTTAGTTAAGGCTGCTTGGTTACAACGTTTAGTATATACATATGTATAAACGTGGCTTCACAGCTTAATAATGATGTGCTTTTCCGTAGATTTTAATGAAAGCGGGCGAGTGTTCCCGTAGACTTTTCGGAAGATGGCGTTCCAAGGTGTAGATTTTTTTTTTTTTTTTGAAAAGTGGCGTGTTATGCCGTAGATTTTTTTCAACGTTGGCGGGCGTTTTCCATAGAGTTTCTTGGGCTGATTTTAACGATTTTCTTTCGTTATATTATGCATTATTGCATTATATTTACTGTATTTAAGCCTGTTTTACCTCACAATTTCCCTGATATACTTCATGCCCTCCCCTACTATCGGGACTTATCAAATCAAGATTGATAGCTGAATATGGAGTTCCGCCAACCAAAAATGGTATACATCAATAGTATACCTATAATCGTCACCGATTATCGTCAAATAAACTCGTGAACGCGAAATACATTTTTAGAAAGAATTACCTTTGTTTTTGTTGCCTTAACTGTGTATGAAAGCGATCGATGATAATGACATTGATAGTGATCATTGTGCTACGATTGTGATTCGTATGCTGATGAGAATAGCAGTGATGAAATAGAAGATATGGTAATGATAATGATTGGATAGTAATAATAATAGTAAAGCTAAAGAATTATGATAACGATGATGATGAAGAAAAAAGTTGTGACAGCGATGATGACTTTAGTAGTTAATGACGATGCAGTTTGCTATCATCTTCACCATCATTGCTACCTTCATTGACCTCATTATCAGTCTCATTATCATTATTCATAGCATTATCATTATTATCATTACAGTCCTATTACCATCATCATTACCATTATCATTAAAAGTATCATTTGTTTCATTCATTTTTCTTCATTTCTGCGAATACCTTTCTGCAAATGCATTATAACGGGTACATGATCCCACTTGTAAACAAGCATACCTGTGTGTGTTTGTGTGTTTGTGTGTGTGTATGTGTGTGGTGTGTGTGGTGTTGGGGTGTGGTGTGTGTGTGTGGCGTGTATGTTTGTTTGTTACTGTGTGTGTGGTGTGTGTTGTGTGTGTGGTGTGTACACGTGTATGTGCGCGTGTGCGTGGTAAGGCCAGGGTCACATGCCAAGATAATTGCCAAATTCGCCGCATGAAACGTGGGAGGGGAAGGGGGGGTGAGGGAAAGGGTATGGGGGAGGGGAAAGGGAGGAAGGAGAGATGGGAGGGGGAAGGGGGGGGAGGAAGGGATGTAATGGGATGCAAAGAGGGACGGAGGAGAGGGAGGGAGGGAGGGGGAGGGGGGAGGAGGGAGGAGGGAGGAAGGAGACAGCCAAAAGGGATAGGTGTTGATAATATAATGGAAAAGTGATTATAATGTCATATCAGAATAATGATAAGTCTGAGCATTGGCATGATCATTGTTGTTTTATTCAATATTTTCATTATTATCATTATTGTCATTGATATGCTCATTATGATTTTTTTCTACTCTCATTAATCTATTTAATTATTGTTATCCATTTACGTTTTAATTTTCTTCCTTGCTTTATATCATAGATAAAGGGAAAATTA
>NC_051388.1:748235-749690 GCF_015228065.2 Penaeus monodon
AAAGAAAAATAATAATATAATAATGATAATGTTAATATAAAATGATAATGTAATCATCATTATCTTTTCACTATATGACTTTTTCAAAATCTAATCACATTCTTCCCATTTTTATTTCATCATCTTCATAAAGGTTCTAAAAAAACTAAATTTATATCCTTATTTTTTTTTACGTCTTTGGCATAATCATTAAAGTCATTTTTTTGGGCATTAAAAGAAAAGTTTTCGGGTGATTCACTTATCCCTTTTTATCTAAGTTGTTTTGTTTTGTTGTTTTTTATTTCTTACGTTTTTTGGAAAAAAAAAACCCCATTAATAAATTTATGTGTTTTCCAAAATGTATTTTTAGTATCCTCCTCCAAAAAAAATTTTGAAAAAAATCTTAAAGGGGAAAAAAAATATATACAGTGAGAGCTTTTTATATAACCTCTTTTTTTTTTTTAGGGAAAAAAATTGTTTTAGTCTCTATAATATACGAGAATGATTGTTAAAATTATGTTATTTATTATTTTTTACTCATTTTATTGTGTTAATCTTTACAACTGAGTCCCTGTGTGTTTCATGCTTCCCGGGGAAAGGAGCGTTTTCATTTCTGCATGCTAATTCGGTCCAAGAGGAATTGTAACTTTGGGTCTTTTAGGGTGGATTCCCGTTGTATGAATAATCATCACACACACACACACACCACCACACCACCACACACACACACCACACCAAAACACACAAAACATATATATATATATATATATATATATAAAATATGATAGGTAATATATATTGTGATATATTATAATTTAAAATATATATATTTTAATGAATATATAATAATATTTTATAGATATATATATATATAGTATATAATATATTATATATATTTTATATATATATATATATGTATATAGTATATATATTATTAGATATAAAAATTTATATATAAAATTATATAATAATATATGATATATATTATAGTATTTATTTTATATATATAATGTATATAAAAGGTTTATATATATTATATTTTATATATTATAATATTATATATATATATATTGTATATATTATTTATTTTTATATATATATATATATAATATATTGTATATATTATATTATATATACTATATATATATGTAATATATATATCTATATAATTATATATTTATATGATATATATATTTCTATCTATAGTATATATATATATTATACTATTCTATATATATATATTATATACTATTATTTATTAATTCCTTCTTATCTATGATATCATAGCAAGGTAATGCTATATATTAATAATTACGACTGATTACAATAGATAACAATATAATATTAAGAAAAACAAAAATCAATAATGAGCACATCAATGACAATTTAATGATAACAATGAAATTTTGAATAAACAACAATGACTGGCAACCCCCCCTTTTTCCTTTTTTCCCCCTTTTTTTTAAAATAAACCCC
>NC_051388.1:754790-777290 GCF_015228065.2 Penaeus monodon
GCACTCTCCGTGGAAAGGAACTGGGGACCCTACCACGTACTCACTCCAAGAGCATCACAACATGAAAACTACAATCAAGTATCATGCTGTGACCACGGCGGCTCAGACATGAACCTACCGTTAAAAGAAGAAGAGAATCAACAGACGAACTGACATGATAAACAGTAAGACAGACAAATAAATAAAATAAAATAAAGAAATGTATAGCAAAGACAGAATAACCAAGGGCATTGCAATGAACGAACTTTGCGATTCTGCAATAACCGAAGAATTTTGAAAGTTCGATCAACTCGATCAAAACACAAGAGAATTATCAAGGTGAAGTAAATAAGTAAAAAAAAGTTTTCGTCATAGATTGACTATTGCTGTTGCATACGTGTTGCAAAGGGGCTATCATGCAGACTCATGGGGCTCTGGAACTTCTGTTATGACGTCATTGTTATTATTATTATGGTTATTACTCTTCCTGTTCTTACTCTTATGGCTTATTGTTTATTTGTTTAGACATAATTAATACTTATTGTTACGTACTTGATTTTATGGTTATTGTGTTATCAGTTAGGCATGGTGAGGCGGGATTCTTGATTTTTGTTTGTTATTGATTTTTTTGATTGTTGTATGACTGAAAGGTATTATTATTATGTATGATTTATTATTAAGTTATTACCATGTTTTATGTATTAGTTATCGATTATTTATGTAGTTATCATTACACATTATTACTATTATTATCATCTTCAAAATCATCATTATCATAGTTATTATAATTATTATTATTATAATTATCATCATTATTTTGTAATTGTCATTATCACTACTTTTTTTTTCAAGTGCCCAGCCCCACAAGGACGTTGGCGATCATGGGAGTTGTCCATGATTGTTCTGGTCAATTTAGAGCTTATTTTTTGCCGGTGTGCCTTCCCGCCCGGTGTTTTTTTACATCGAGTCACCATGCTCTATTTACCCGGTTCTGGGACCTGCATCTGACTGTGGGCTGGCCTTGCGCCACCCAGCGGCTAGGGTAGCAATCGGAGGTGAAGTTCCTTGTGGCCCAAGGGACAACGCGCAGGGCCGGTGGACGTCGGAATACCCGTCGTGAACTCAGATTGCTCTAGTCGTGGCAGGTCTTTGAGGTGTCGCCTGATGCTGCTGAACCACGTCGGCCACCGCGCCCAGCATTATATAATAATAATATAAGTTAGTATATTATCGAGTTAGTATAGATATGATCTAGGTAGATATGATGAGTATTGCTTCTTTCTTTTAACGGTAGGGTTCATGGCTGACCGCCGGTGGTCGACATGCGCATGAGTACTTAATTTTCGGAGGCACCGGCCGGCGCGGTTGTTCTGCCCCCCTTGGTCAGGTAACTTCAACCTCGATTGCCTCCTAGGCCGCTTGGGTGGATAAGCCAGTGCCCAAGCTGGACACGAGACGAATGACCGAAGTGGCTGAGAAAGAATACATTGGGTAAAGACCGGCTGTGGTGGGACAGTCTTGAATCAAAGGAACTTAAAGTTGTATTGTCATGTGATGGAGAAGTACAGGAGTATTGAGAAAAGACTTGCCTGACCGGGGATGGTGGTCGGTGAAACAGAGGACTAGGCAACCGCAGACAAGACTGGTGACGGACAATATCAACAGATATTTGCTGGGCTGTCGATGTACAAGTGGAAATGAAAGGCGCAAGTGATCGAGTTGAGTGGGCGAAGGATGGTTGAGAGGTCCTACGTGCTGCTCAAACATTGAGCAGTAGCCGTATTGATGATGCTGATGTATATATAGTCTATCTATATTCATTTACGACAGCCAGCATATGCATACACTTTGATGTAACCGTTGTGCGACATACACACCACATAATGTCACACTACACACACACACACACACACACAACACACACACACGACACACGCCACAGCACACAGGGGTGTGCACACCACAAGGCTCATTTAGCAACGGACACTATACACCACAATCCCGGCACACGAGCAGTATTCGCACGGGCGCGCCACACGACACAAAGGCACAACACACATACACAGCACACCACACCCCGGCAAATACCCACACGCCAACACGCACAGTACACACACACACGCCCACACACACACACACGACACACCACACGACACAGACATACACACACACACACACACACACACACAAGTGCATACAAGTCAGCGCGACTGATACATCACACATCTACACACCACACACCACACAGGGCACCACGGGTTGCGGAGGGGGAGGGGTTGTTCAGCACACCACACACACAGCAACTGACATCAGCACCAGCACACGACAGCACTCACACACTACACACACACACACGACAAACCACATAACACACACACACACAGCTACACGACTACACACTACACACACAACACACACCACACACACACCAGCACACACATCACAACACGCGACATTCACATCACACACACCACGACATTAACACACACACAATAATCCACACACATACCACAACACACAGCACACGACACCCACAAACACGCACCCAAGTGTACACACTCGAGCTCCCATACTCACCCACACACATGTTTTCTCACACACAGCCACGCATCGGGCCACACACACACCCACACATCACCCCACGACACACACACACACATCACACATGTTCACACGACCATCTACACTCACGCACTCAAGCGGCACACAGTGTTCAGTGACAAACCACGGAACAAATACATCTACAACACACACACACACACGAACACGTACACCACACGCCACACACGACACCACACGCACACACTACACACACACACCACACACACACACACATACGAACCCACCACACAATACACACACACACTAAATCACGACACGCCCAGCGTCACACAACGCACACGACACTACACACATAGCAGCACACACACACAACCACCACGACAGAACGACAGGCAGCGACACCCACACAAGACACACGACCGAGCACACCTACACACACACAGCCACACCCACACACAGGGGTTGGTCACATGCAGGCACACACACACACACACACACACACGATCGGAAAAACACACACACACACAGAGCTACGACCGCCTCGATCACGGTATACACCCCGCACACACATTCAGCAGCATCACACGACGTACCACACGACACAATAGTGCACAGCACAACACAACACACACCACACACACACACCACACACACACAAATAACCACACACACACACACTTCACCGACACCACAGGGTCACACACACGACACAGACCATTCGACGTACTACACACACGGTGTCGCTTACTCACGGCACACAATGCTAGTTCAACCCACGTGATCAAGTATACAGCACACGCACTACACACAACACACAACACACACACACACACCCAGTTGTGTCACACACGTACACACTACACACACCACACACACTACCATACACACACACAGCACACCACACGATCACACACACACACACAGACACACACACACAAACAAACCACAAACCAAACACAAACACACGCACGAGACTGTAAGTATAGTTGATACATGAATAGTTTACCTGGCATTAGGATTTATTCTGTGGTGTTAAATTTATGTAATAAGTGTTGAGAAAAGTGGGAATAAACACAAATTATCTTCTGCAGATAAATTGAAAAGTATGGTACAGAAACGCACATCTATACGAGAGTCCCATCATATGTGCCTTATACGCTCTTGGAGGAAGAACTCGTGCTGTCCTATCGTTATTAAAGACGATTGCAGAATTAAGAGGGGAGCAAAGTTGCTAGTCTATTTTTCCTGTCACGTGTGGGTTTAGATTGTGTCATTGCCTTTGGTTCTCTCCCTCTTAGGCCTCGTCGGCTTTGCTGCTTCGGTTCTGTGGTAGTGCCTGGTTTATGTAAGGATCTCAGCATCATCACCGTGGATACGGTAGCGGGGAAAGACAAGTATCGCGTGGTAGGAGGAAGGGTATAACTGAGGACATGGATACAGCAAAAACGATCCCAGGTAGTGAATGTTTCTAAATATAAGTAATAGAAACATAAATGAATGACGATGAAAAAAGAGAGATGAGTATAGAATATAATGAAGTAAATGATGATTTTATGAGTATGAATATATATTACATACATTCATGTATAGATACTGATTACACACACACAATATTATATAGTATATAGTATAGTGATTCGTATATATATAGTAGAGAAGGGGCGGTGTATATATATATTATATATATGGGGTTAGTAAGTATAATATATATATAGTTAATTATTATAGGCCAGCGGGCGACAGCTTCGTTCCCTTGAAGTTTGTTGGTCAGAGGGTGGCTTCAGAGGCAGCATGGAGGGGCGACCATTGGTAAGCCTGGTTGAAGTTGCTGAGATGGGGAAGTGCGGCCTGCGGGTGTGGCCGTGGAGTGGGTTAGAAAATCGGACGTCAAGACTGTCCGACGGACGGCAATTTGAATGGTCGCGGGTTGCGTAGGGGTGCACGCGGCCGGTGTGTTGTGTTGCCCTGGGGTTGGGCAAGGGAGAGCTCGACCTCGTTGAGAGGTGCCTCTCCGCTAGAAGCCAGCTGGGGGTGCCTAAGCGCACCAATGTCGAGTGGTTGGCGTTGGGTCCCCTAGAGCCCGATAAGAAATAGAGTGAAGAATGATTACGGTGAGAAAGGAGGGTGGCACCGGGCGAGTTCCTCCGTGGAGGGTTAACTGTGTGGGACCCGGTAGCCGGGTCGTAGCTTCAGCGCGAAGATCATCACGTTATGCATGGAGAACTACACAATGTATAGTAGTCATGCTGTGTGACAGCCAAGTGGGTGCAAATTTTACGGGGCGACCTATACAAAAAAATAAAGAAAATAAATAGAAAAAAAAAAAAAAAAAAAAAAAAAAGCGATGGAGCAAGCCAACGGAAAACCACCTTCACTGAACCTGTCGCGGTCGACAGAACGAACCCAAGAAGAATAAGTGCTCAAGACATACATCTCAATACGACACATACAAGCACACACACACACACACGACACATGTGTAGTAGAATAATGTATAGAGAGATAGTTGTTTGATGGATATAATAGTATTTACATATAGTGGTGGTAGGCAGACATTGCAAAGTCATAATGGGTTAAGTAAATTGGATAAAAGTAATATACAAAAAAGCCTTTTCGTTGTATTGTTTCTTCAGGTAAAAAATATAAAAGGAATATAAAAGGAATATTTTCCTGCTTCACACAGCCCTAGGGTTTGGATATCAATAAAAAAAGAAAAGAAAAAAGTGATTCCTGCAGACAAATCGGATATCCTAATGGCGGCCGATACTTAGAACAGACTCACGATCGTCTTCTCTTTCTATTTCACTTTCAGGAGATATTTCCGTCCCTTCTCACTGGAAACGTCCTCTTCCCTACGATGTGCGATGACGGTGTTTATCTGGGGGTGTCTGTGGTAGGGTTTTTAATTAGTGTAGAGTAGGTGGTTTATCTCCGAGAATTTCGGGTGATATCAAATATGATGGTTCAAGGTGTGTCTTCGTGGTTAGCGTAAGGCCGAAGGCCGTACTACGTGACCTCAGCGGTTTCTACATGGCTCCCGAGAGAGATTGCTGCAGGTTTCGGACACTTGGCGAGGGACTGAGAGGTATATAAATAGAAGATCTCCGGCCAGTAGATATAGATCGTAGTAAATCAGGAGGTAGCACAGAAAGAGTGATAATAGGATGGATAAACAGATATGGAGCGAATTTTGGAGTATAGAGCGGTGGTCTACTGCAAGTGGCGATATCTTGTGAATCAGAGGGCAACCATTGCAGGTGGACATTGATAAATTTCCAGATTAGCAACACGAGATGGGTGAGGAGACGAAACAAGACGGGGAGGAGTTTGCGGGCCGTGAGCTTTATGCCGGATGTAAATTAGGGGGGAGAACATAATAACTACGTGTTAGGTTTTTGATGAGACATAGCAATGTTTTTTGTTTTTCGTTTTTGTGTGTTTAGTGATTTGAAGTAGAGTTTTTTTGTCTGGGTTTTTGTGTAACCATTGGAAACTTACAGGCAAAAACCTTCGGAAGTGATGAGGAGATATTGTTTTGGGGGGGGGGTCGTAGAGGATTAGTTAGAGTTTCCATGTTCTCAAAGGGTAGTGGGAAAAGGGAGTAGGTCATAAAGGGGATGGGGGGGGGGAGCAGAATTCGAATTTGACCGGCCTCGCCCCTCCACCATGGGGTAGCTGAGTGGGAGACGAAGGCCTCTACGATATAGTTTACATACATATGCGAAACATACGATAATACATACATTACATCCATGGACATATATATATATATAGTAGGTATAGTGATGGTAGTAGTATTTGTATTATTAGGGTAGTATAGGGTAATAGTATATATAGGAGTAGAGTCTATTCATCTATTTTTAACGTATGGGTGTTTCATGTCTGAGGTCCGCCGTGGTCACGTAGTGTGGGCATGGATACTCAATTGCAGTTGTTCAGTTGTGAACTTCTGGCTTGGGGTGAGTACTGGTGGTAGGGTCCAGTTTCCTTGTCCACGGAGAGTGCGCGTGTGTTGACTATTTTGGTATAGTGGTAATGTGGAGGTGCCTCGTATGTCGTTATGTGTTTATCCGGGCTTTGGGAGTCTCGGGGGGTGGGGAGCGGATATGACTTGGGGCTGGGCTTTGCCGACGCCATTGGCTAGGGTTAGGCAGCATTCGAGGTGAAGTGAGTCCTTGGCCCAAGGTGGAAAGCAACGCCTGGCGGTCGGTGTGAGCGGGTTCGAAACCGCTGAACGTCAGATTAGCGTGTCGGGACGAGGTGCGTTTGTGGAGGTCGACGGGCTGCTAACGCATGCGGCCCGACGCGTCGCGCCTTGCGGATCATGGGTCTTCCATGATTTTCTTGCCAATTTAGAGCGGTGGTTTGGCCATTGCCTTCCGCCCCGGTGTTTTTGTTTTTTTGTTTTTTTTTTTTTTGTTGTTTTTTTTTTTTTTTGCGAGTCACCATCTCTTAGGTTTACCCCGGCACTGACTTGGGCTGATTTTGGGGTCCCCCGTTGGCTATGCAGCAATCGAGGTGAAGTTCCTGTGGCCTTAAGGGAAACAGCGTGCGGGCGGTCGGTGTACTCGACACCCTCGAATCAGATGTGCCGTGTGTCTTGACGAGGGTCTTGAGTTCCGACGCTTCTAAACTGATGGGGTCGGCGCACCGGGCGGGCCGGCCATATATATAGTATAGGATATATATATAGGTATTATAGGTATAGTGATGATGTTTCACCTTGGGCGCAAGGTATATTCGACACTTCGTATTGGCTTCCTAGCCGCTGGTGTTTGCCAAGGCCCATGCTCAAGTGCAGGTTCCGGGAAATAGGAGGATGGTGGAGCTCGATACAAATACAGCCGGGGCGGGAAGGCAAGTGGAAACCACCGGCGTCTGAAATTTGCTAAGAATAGAATCTGTGAGGCGCCTATCGTCAAGGCCGGCGGTTGCCGTGAATGGTTAGAGGTGGCGTCGGGTGAGCTCCAGGGACTGGGTCAGCGACTGCAATCTGAATTCGAGTGTTGCGGGAGTCACCGACCGTGTCGCGTTGTCCTGGTGTGGGCGGGATATGGGGGGGTGACTTCACCTTTATGTGGCCTACCTATCCACTTGGGTGGCCGAAGCCTAGGCCCAAGTCAAGTGTGCGTGGTCCCAAGCCCGGGATAAAGTATGAGACAGGAATGTGGGATTACCGGTGATCGAAGGTACCACCGGGCAGCTCTCGCGTGGAGTCAGGAACGGTGGGGGACCCTACCACGGTACTCCGTCCATGAGAGCTCACAACATGAAAACTTACATTGAAAAGTATCATGGGCCTGTTGACAGGCGGCTCATATATTATATATATTAGGATAGTCATAGGGTATGAGTAGTATTATATATTAGTATAGGATTATATGATATAGTTAGTATAGACAGGTATATGGTATGATAATGTTATCTAGTTTAGCGTGTGTGTGTGTGGTTGTGTGATGGTGGATGGTGGTGGTGTGTGTGTGTGTGTGTGTGTTGGTGGGGTGTGTGTGTGTGTGTGCGGTGTGTGTGGGTGTGTGTGCTGTGTGTGTGTATGAATGTGGTGTATGATATGGTTTTATATGTGTATGTGTGTGTGTGTGTGTGTATGTATGTGTGTGTGTGTGTATGGTGGTGGTAGTTGTGGTGTGTGTGTGTGTGTGTGTGTGTTGTTGTGTGTGTGTGTGTGTGTGTGTAGTGGTGAGTGTTGTGTGTGGTAGTGTGTTGTGTGTGTGGTGTGTGTGTGTGTGTGTGTGTGGGTTGTGTGGGTGTGTGGTGTGTGTGTGTGGGAATGTATAGGTCATATTATCAATGAGAACGGGATGGTGGTCAGAGCTTAGAAGTAGCAAAATATGAGGCCGCCCGGTGAGAGGTGTTGTTTTTGGGGTTCTTGGGCTCGTCGGTTCCATCTAGCTGGAGATGGCATCTCTGCCGTGTGTTGCTATAGGACTAAACTTCTGCCAGATATATTCTGCATCTGCCGTGAACTGTCACTTGCACTGATAAACTGCCAGCAGCTTCAACGTAAACCTGCACACCTGCCTACATGCATTCTTCCTTTTGAAGCGGTAGGGTGTTTTCACGTGTCTAGAGCCTGCCGTGTTGTGCACAGCATGAGTACGTAAATTGTATTTTTTCATGTTGTGATTGGCTCTTGGAGTGAGGTACGGGTAGTGGGTCCAGCCAGTTTCCGTTTCCACTGAGGTAGTGCTCGGTGTGGTACCTTTTTGTTTTTTAGGGTATGCTTTCTCTCTATTTTGATTCCGGCTTAGGACCAGCCATTGACGTTGGCGGCTTGGTGCACCCATGCTAGGTGTAGGCAATCTAAGGTGAAGTTCCTTGCCCAAGGTGGAACAACGCGGCGGTCGCGGTGACTCGAACGCCTCGAAGTTCAGGTTTGGCCGTCCGTGACAGGTCTTTGAGGTTCGCGACGCTCTAACCATTCGGCCAACCGCGGCCCCATATATATATATAATATATATTATATAATATATGTATATATATATAATTATATATAATATATATATATATGATATATGCTTGGGTGGCGTGTGTGTGTGTCGATGGATGGATAGGTTTTTATATGCTACATAGAATCACGACTTTCATCTGACATTTCCGTAAATCTCATTCCTGTTCAGACGGTTTACACATTGTGTATTGAGTTTGGTAGTTACAACTGAGAATGAGGATGGAGCGCAAGATAGAGGGAGAGAAAATATAGAGCATATTGCGGCACTGTGGACAATAGAGGAAAAGGGAATACTCGTAAAACAGTTTTTCGTCTCTTATTGTAAATGGATCGTGTTTATAAACAAAAGTAAGACAAGGGGTGTAAACGGGCAAGATAAGCAATACTAAATATGTGTGCACAGGAGAATCAGAGGATGGGGAAGGTAGAGGAGGCTATTTGCTATTTAACTCTCTCGGTCTCTCTCTGGTCTCGTCTCTCGTCGGGTGTCTAGGGGGCTCTTGGGTTGGTCTTTCGTCTGGGTCCGTCTCAGGCTCTCATCTCTCGTTCTCTCTCTCGTCGGCTCTCTCTCTCTCTCTCTCTCTGGCGTTGCTCCTCACTTATCTTTATCTTCTCTTCTATTCTTCGTCTCCTCTTCCGTTCGTCTTCTTTTCCACTTTTCTTCTTTTTGTTCCGTGGAGTTCTGCACGTGGAGTACCATGCAGCACATTTGTTGATCATGGTCGGACACACACACACCCACACACAGTTGCACACACACATACACGACTACACACTCACGGATGCAGGGTGCACACACGACACCCACGATCACACACACAGCAGCAGACACGACACACACACACACACACACAGACACACACACACAGCGTGCGCTAGAGCCACAATGTGCACGACGGCACACAAATATAGTAGTCTAGTGACTATAGGTTTTAGGTATAGTCTTATGGGTTATTGGATACGTAACTTGATTAGTATATATATAAATATAGTAGTTGTCTATTGATAGTTATATATCGTGGCATGTTTAAGCGGGTATGCGTCATGGTTTGAGGCGAGGTCCGTGTGGTGTGGACCTCGTCCACCATCCTTCGCGCACGTCACTGGCGATCTTAGACACACGCTGGTGTTCTTTCCACTTGTCATATATAGTGATGTCATATAAAGTAGGGTATATATATTGATAGGTATAGGGTCTGGCGAATAACGGGTATGTCATGTGTTGAGCAATCCGGTGACCTCGATCCACCATGCCTTCGCCACAAACATCGATCTGACGCTTTTCGTTTCCACTTATTACCATCGTACACCCCGGCACATATCTTTGATGATGGTCGCTCATCTTGTCTTCGGGTTTTGCATCTTCCTCTGTTTCCTAGCACCATCCCTGTCAGCAATTTTTCTCAATACTTTTACTTCTCATTAGCATGACCAATACAACTTTAATTTCCTTGTCCTCTTTGGTTGCAGATGATGATTATATATAATAGGTATATATGATATTAGTAGTAATATATATTATATATAGTATATATATATATATATATATATATATATAGGTATGATGTTTTGTTTTAACACCATGTTCATTTACACTGCAGGACATGAGGCTCTCCTTAGTTCACCATGGAAAAGGTTATTTGGCAGTGCCACCCTTGTCTGATTGGGGCCTCTGCCTCATCACAACCGTGGGTGTTTGGCGTGGTGAACACTTGCTCCACGGCTGTGGCTTCCCCTACCGGTGCACCTGCGGCTTGACCTTTTTAGAGGCGAGTACGTTGTTTTGCTCGCCGTAGATCGGGTGGGCTCGAGGTCCAGTAGTCCTACAGCGCAGGCATTTTTTAACGACTGCCGGGCGACGAGATTATGTAGTATTTATATAGTATACTATATATATAGATATATATATGATATATGTATAGGTATTATATATATATATAAAGTATATAAGTATAGATAGATAGTATAGATAGATAGATAGATTAGATTGATAGTAGATATACGGATATGCTATACGAATATATAGGTATTAAAAGTTTATATATATATATATATATATAGTAGTAGTAGGGGGTATATAGGGGGGGGAGTAAAGATTATTATAGTATATAGATTATTAGTTGATAGTGTATATATATAGATTAATATATATATATATAGGTACATCTTCTTTTAACGGTAGCTTCAGTCTGAGGCCGCCGTGGGTCACAGCATGAACTTAAATGTAGTTTCATATGTTGTGATGATCTTTGGAGTGAGGTGGACGTGGTAGTTGTCCCCAGGTTTCTTTCCACGGAATGTGCGTCGTTGTGACCTGTTTTAGGTAATCTCTCTCTCTCTCTAGCGCACATACTCCTCAGTGGGCTAGTAGGCTTCAAGGGTGAATGTTCCCTGCCCAAGGGGAACATACGTCTGCGGTCGGGTGACTCGAACCCTCGAGATTCGATTGCCGTCGTGGTCAGTGTTGAGTCCGACGTCTCTAGTATAACCATAGGTCGGCCGACCGCGGCCTTGACGATCATGTGGCTCCATGATTCTTTTCTTGTTTTTATCGCGTCACCATCTCTATTGTACCCGGCACTGACTTGAGCCTGGCTTGGCCACCCAGGTGGTCTAGGGTAAGCAATCGAGGTGAAGTTCCTGTGTGTGCATATACATATAGATAAATAGATAAATAGATAGATTGATAAATAGATAGATACAATTACACACACACACACACACACACACGCATACTTATATATATATATAAATCTATATATATTATCATATATATAGTTATAATATATATATATATATATATATATATTATATATACATACACTCACGAGGGCGCACACTCACACATCCCTCAATAAAAGTCAAAATCGAAGGGATGAATGAAAAAAAGATTACATATATATAAGAAATACTTTATTTATCATATTGACAATGAAACAAGATAGGAAACAGCTGGTCGGTGACAAATCGTTACCAAACAGAGTTAAATTCTGACACACAAAAGAATCGTACGTACATAAAAATTTGGCAAAAATGGCATCCCATTTTCCTTAAGAACACGAAAGAAACATATCGACAACTCTTATCATTATTATCTTCATAATTTTCCATATCAAGATCGACATTCATATTAATTCATATACCTAAGTAAATAGTCTATTAGTCCAAATATATATATCATTCTTTTTTTTTTCTTTTTTTCTTTTTTTTATTCGTGCATGTCGGGTCACAGTTGAGGTCAGGGTTTACGAAGTTGTACGAAACAGGAGAAAATCACGGTTAATATTATGAGCCAAACGCAGCCCTGCATTTTGTTCGAAGACGCTGTCAGAGAAATGGAAAGATGTCCAGTAGGAGGTTGAACGTGATAGCAGATGATTGTGGTTCATGATAATAGCATTCTGCATGGGTTAGTAATATGATCAATGATCAAGAATTACACTAATTGACGATTATCGTCATATACATAATTGGTAAATGTGATGAGGATAAATGGGAATGATGGAAGATATATAGATGTGCATACTAGAGTAGACAGCTCAGTACAAGAGTTGATTAATAATAATGTAATAGGTATAGAATAATGAATAATAATAGAGAAGTGTAATACTGAATCTATCAATGAATTATGAATGATGATTGAATACTAATGAATTATTTATGAGTGTAGTAGTAGCTCGTTAGTAGTAAGATATGGTGTAAGTGATTAGTTAGTGTCGTTATTATTAGGTAGTATGTTGTTGCTTGTGGTTGTTGTTCTAGATCGATAATATCAATGACAGAATAGTCATAACAATAATAATATGTTGATGAGTTTTGGGATGACGGTATAGTGAATGCTGATAAGATGATGGTGAGTTACAATAGGTGAAAGATTTATTAATATGGTATAATAATAATGAAGTGTGTAATGATCATATAGTTATCAGTAATGGATCATAAACGTGGAAATAATGAAATAATGGATTGCATAAGTATAATGACATAATATTATTATTATGTATTATTATTATTATTATTGTAGTAAGTTGTCATTTATTATTATTACATTATTGTTTCATTATTACTGTTATTAGTATTATCTTATTTCCAGTAGGTCTAGTTATCGTTAGGTCTTTATCATTATTATTATTCTTTATTATTATTATTTTATTATTATTATAGTGCTTATTGATTATTGATCATTATTTATTTTATTATTTATTACTATTATTATAGTGTAGTTATATCATTAAATATTATAAGAAGTAATTTTTTATTATTGATTTGATTATTATTACTGATTATTGTTATTATATCATTTTCATTATCATGTTATCATTATCATTCTTACTTTACTATGTATGTATTACATTTTGTATTATTTATATTATCATTTATTGGAATTATATTTATTATTATTATCTAATTAGGTTAATTATTATTATTATTATTATTATTATTATATTTATTATTGATTATTAGTGATTTGTTGTTTGTTTCTGTTTTGTTGTTGTCATTAACATTATCTTTATTATCATAAGGATGATGGTGACAATAATAAGAATGATTGATCAGATATCATAATAAGAACATTAATGAATAATACATGAATATAATGATGAGATAGAGATGGAATGAGTATATATAATGAATAATATAATAATAATAAGTCATACTACATTAATTAACTAATAATCATAATATAATATAATATTTGAATAATACTAAGTAATAATAGGTAGTGAAATAGATAAGTATATAGATAGTAGTACCATAATGATGAGGGATGAAATAATGAAGATAATTGATAATATCAATAGGTAATATGGGCAGAGTGACTAATGCATTATTAATGATAAACATGACCAATTATAAGTGATGACAACTATGATCGAATAACAATATTAGGTGTAGTATATGATGACAGATTAATGTTGATGATACAACCTCGTTGTAATAATTATGTGTTGACGGTGAGAAACAATATTATTATATCAATAATGAGAATGAAAATAAGAATAGTAATAATAGCAATAGTGATAAGAATTACAAGAAGCAGGAGGGACGAGGATCATTTATTATGATTATAATTACATTACAATAACTGATAATCAATATATATACGCGACAGTACCCACACGACACACAGTGAGCACGACACACACCACAAACACAGGCACATTATATTGTTTGTGTAAAGACACGCACACACATCTATCACCACCACACACACACACCCATCACACAAACCACACACACAACAGCACACACAGCACACGACGCCACGACACACAGGAGGCACACCCACACACACACATACTCACACACATAGATATATAGGGGGGTATATATATAGTATAGTAGTAGTATATTATATATATGAGTATTATTATATAGGTATGATATATGAGGTATTATATAGGTCTCGTATTGGATATAGCGTGGATTTGTTTGGTGTTGTGTTTATGTGTGTGTGTGTGTGTGTGATTTTCACAAAACATATCTTGGCTCTCGCCTCTTAACAACAACCACATCACAGAAACCAAACAGATATCAGCTCACAGGCACCACCAGAAAACAAGAGATCACGTTGTTGCAGGTACCAAGTGCATCATATTGTGCAAGCCATGCTCACTTTATTGGCAGCACCTGTGTTTGAGTATAGGTCGGCCAGGTGATGAGGTTCTACTACTGGGCTGGTCTCCACCTGCACAGTCACCTCGGTTGCCCACTCGTATTTGTAGACCATGGAGCGACACCGATGTTCTGCTGGGAGGCAGGCTGTTAGTGTGGTGTGTGTGGTGTGCGTGTGATAACACGGTGATTGGGAATGCTTTGAGTCTTCATTCTGTGGGAAGGGGTTGGGAATATGCGTGTATGTATGTGAGTGTGTAAAGATGTGTAGTGTGTATGTGAATGTGTAAAGGTGTGTAATGTGTGTGTGTGTGTGTGTGTGTGAATAGAGAGAGGAAAAGAAGGAGAGAGAGAGAAGAGAGAAGAGATAGAGAGATAGAAGACTAGTAGGAGAAGAGAGAGAGAGAGAGAGAGAGAGAGAAATATAGATAGATATGATAGACAGATATAGATATACGATATGCCATTTAGATATATTTATTATGTAATATTTACATGTACCTAGTTATGAGAATTAGCTAACTCGCAGACATACCTATAGATAACACATACTGATTCGTTATAGCCTCAGAGAAAACTAACATGTACCCCCCACCCCCCAACCAAAAAAAAAAAAAAAAAAATCAAATATTCCTAAAACAGAAAATACCCTAAGACAAGACCTATCCCTCCCTCCTCCTCCCCCTCCCTCCCTCCCCCCGTTCCCCACCGAAGACGCCGAATGCAGGCACTCGTGTTACCTAAGTGCTTTCAAAGAGGCCTCGTGACGACGCCCTCCGGTGCGCCTCCAAGACCAGGCCGAGGGTGACCGTGTAGGTGGGGTGGCGCGGGAGGGAGGGGGAGGAGGGAGGAGGGCCCACGACGTCGGGTCGGTTCGCCACGGGGTGCGTAACCGTTGTGATGCCCTGCGAACACCCGGCCGACCGTGGGAGAGGGAGACGAGTTACTTTAATTGCCTCAGCATCTATTTTCATTCCGTTCGGTATTAACTGTATTTGTGTATATATGTAGTGACTAACGTGGTACGTGTAGTATCAGTAGATATATAAATGAATAGATTAAATAAACAAATAACTAGAATAAACTAAGATAAATAAATAAATAAAGTAATAAAATACTCGTACATTAGTGATCGTCCAACCGCGGCTGGAGTTAGGGAAGGGCATGCCATGGAGCACGGTAAGGGTGGTGCTGCGTGCCAAAATTGACCGTCTCAAGTAAGTAGAACTGGGCAGACGTGCTGTTGAACAATCAAACATAAACATATCTAGTATATATCTATATACTATTATATATATATTGTAATTAGATAGTATATATATATTAGTATATATCATATATATATATATATATTAGATAGTATATATATATATATATATATATATAATATTTTATTTATATATATGGTATATATATATATATATATATTATATTATATTATAGATATATATAAATTTAAATAATTTAATTTTAAGTTTTTAATTGATATTTATAGTAGTATTAGTTAGGCATAGTATAATACATACATAAATTATATGGATAGTAATATATATATATATGCTATAAATCTATAATTATATATAATCATAATATATATACTCTATATAATATATAATTATAAATATATATATATGTAGCATGTATACCACACACAACACACACTACACCACCCAGATATAACCTCTACCTATCCTCTCATCTCTCTCTCTCTCTCTCTCATCATCTCTACTCTCTCTCTCTCTCTCCTCTCTCTCTCTCTTATTCCACCCCCCCACCTCTCTCTTCCTTTCCCCCTCTCCCTCTCTCGTCCATCTCTTTCTTTTCTGTCTCTCTCTCTCTCTTCTCTCCTCTCTTCTCTCTCTGCGTTCTCTCTCGATCTCCTCTCTCGTGTGTGTCGATGCTCGTCTCGTCGTCTCTGTTCGTCTCTCTCTCTCTCGCTCTCTTCTCTGCTCTCTCTCTCGTTTCTCTCTCTTTCCCGCTCTCCCCTGCTCTCTCGCCGTCTCTTCTTTCTTTCTCTCTCTCTCTCCCTCTTCTCTTCTATCTCTCTCGGCTTCGTCTCTCGGTCTGTCTCTCTCTTCTCTCTCTCTGGCTCTCTCTCGTCTCTCTCGATCTCGGTCTCTCTCGTCTTACCTCGTCTCTCGCTCGGTCAGTCGTCACTCTCCTCTCAGTCTTCAGGCGTCTTCGATCTTCTCTCTCTCATTCTCTCCTCTGTCTCTCGGGTCGTCGTCTCTCTCTCCCTCTCTCTGTCTCTCATCCTCTCTCCTCGAATCTTTCGCCTCTCTCTATCTCTTTTTATTTCATCTCTCCTCTCAATATGCTCTTCTCTGTGCTACTCGTTCGTCTCTCTCTCTCGTCTCTTCTCTACTGTTTCGTTTGTACATTTCACGGTGGTGGATGGAGGGGAGTGCTCTCTCTTCTCGTTCTCTCTCTCTCGGGTGTCGAATTCTCTCGCTTCTCTCTCTTTCTTTCTTTCTCTTGTCTCATCTCTCCTCTCTGGCGTCTCTCGGGTCGGTCTTCTCTCTTCGGTTCTCTCTCTTCTCTCTCAGTCGTCAGCGTCTCGTCCTCTTCGTCTCCGGTATCTGTCGTCTCTGCTGCTTTCTCTCTCTCGTTTTCTCTGTCGTCTCTCGGTCGTTTCTCGTCGTCTCTCTTCTGTCGTTCAGGGTGGTCCGGTCTCTTTCTCTCTCTGCTGCTCTCTTCTCTCGTGATCCTCTTCGGGTCTGTCGGCTTCTCTCGTCTCTCTCTCTCTCTCTCTCTCTCTGTATCTCTGTATCTCCCGTTCTTTCTTTTTCTTTTTGCTTTTTTATTAATACCTATATGTATGCATGTATGTATATATGTATATCTATTCATAAACCTTTTTTAGACCCCGGTCACACAGCTGATAATGTGGCGATGTTTTCTAGCTTCCTTTCCCTTGATGACTGAAGAGTATGCCATCTTCTTGTATGTGTGAGTAGAGATGTGTGTGTGTGTGTGAGAGAGAGAGAGAGAGAGAGAGATAGATAGATAGAGAGAGAGAGAGAGAGAGAGAGAGAGAGAGAGAGAGAGAGAGAGAGAGAGAGAGAGAGAGAGAGAGAGAGAGAGAGAGAGTGAGAGAGAGAGAGAGAGAGAGAGAGAGAGAGAGGTACATATATAAGTATATATGTATACATATATGTGTATATATATGCATATATATACATACATACATTCATACATACATACATATATATATATATATATATATATATATATATATATATATATATATATATATATATATATATATATATATCTTCTTTTAACGGTAGGTTCATGTCTGAGCCGCCGTGGTCACACCATGATACTTAATTGTAGTTTTCATGTTGTGATGCTCTTGGAGTGAGTACGTGGTAGGGTCCCCAGTTCCTTTCCACGGAGAGTGCCGGTGTTACCTTTTAGGTAATCATTCTCTCTATTTTATGCGGGCTTGGGACCAGCACTGACTTGGGCTGGCTTGGCCACCCAATGGCTAGGTAGGCAATCGAGGTGAAGTTCCTTGCCCAAGGGAAACAACGCGCCGGCCGGTGACTCGAACCCTCGAACTCAGATTGCCGTCGTGACAGTCTTGAGTCCGACGCTCTAACCATTCGGCCACCGCGGCCTTGACGATCATGGGCTTCCATGATTTTTCTTGGCAATTTAGAGCGGTGGTTTTGCCATTGCCTTCCGCCCGGTGTTTTTGTCGAGTCACCATCTCTATTTACCCGGCATTGACTTGGGCTGGCTTGGCCACCCAGTGGCTAGGTCGGCAATCGAGGTGAAGTTCCTTGCCCAAGGGAAACAACGCGCCGGCCGGTGACTCGAACCCTCGAACTCAGATTACCGTCGTGACATTCTTGAATCCGATGCTCTAACCATTCGGCCACCGCGGCCCCATATATAATTATATATATATTATATAAAATTAAAATATATATATAAATATTATTCCTACACACACACACACACACACACACCAAAACACACCACCACACCACCCCCATATTATATTATATATATATATAAATTTTATAAAATTATATATATTTAAAATTATAATTTTATTATTTTAACACACAAATATTACCCTTATAGGATAAAAGATATATTCTTTTTTTAAAATTTTGTTGAAAGTTGGGGTGCTTTTGGTTTTTAGATAAAAGATTGATAAAATAGATATACCTATAGGTAGATAGAAAAGGGTAGTTAATATAAAACTAAGCAAGGGTTTAAAAATATTTATAGATAGGGTAGGAGATAATTTGAAAAGAATTGGGTAATTCATGATCGATAAAAAATATAGAAAATTTTTAAAATATAGATTTCAGATGAAAGGGCAGGTAGATTAAAGGGTGGGCAAATAAAATTTAGACAGATAGATGTCCCGGGTAGCTAAGGGCATAAATGGCAGTTTAAAAGGGTGATGTGTAGGGATAGAAATGCATAACAAATACGATACTGATAGACCCGGAATTTCAGGAGTAACAAAAATATGGGGGAGATAACCAAAAAGACTTAAATTTGATTATTTCTAAACGACAGACTTTTAAACAGATACATAATCTTTATAGGGTTTAAAATCCGCAGCCCTTTCCCCTCTCCTTTCCCCCCCCCTCCCCCTCCCCCCTTTCCCCCCCCTCCCCCTTTCCCCCCCCTTTCCCTCCTCCCCCCCCCTCTCCCCCACCCCTCTTTCCTCCTCCTCCCTCCTCCCCTCTCCATCCCCCCTCCCTTAATCCACCCTTTCTCCCCACCCCACCCCTCCCCCACCCTCCCCCCCCCAAAATCTTCCCCCCCCACACCCCACCCTTCCCCCCACCCCCCCCTCTCCCCCCCCCTCACCCCCCCCACCCTCCCCCAAAACCCCCACACCACCCTCACACCCACCCTTTCCCCCCCAACCCCCCCCCTTTCCCCCCCCCCAAACCCCCCCCCTTCCCCCACCCTCCCCCTCCCCACCCCCACCCCACCCACACAAAACCCCCCCACCCCACCCTTCCCCTCAACCCCAAACCCCTTTCCCCCCAACCCCCCCCTTCCCCTTTAAAACCCCCCCCTTTTTCCCCCCAACCCCCCCCTTCCCCCAACAAACACCCTTCCCCTC
Organism: Penaeus monodon; assembly: GCF_015228065.2. Taxonomy (NCBI): domain Eukaryota; kingdom Metazoa; phylum Arthropoda; class Malacostraca; order Decapoda; family Penaeidae; genus Penaeus; species Penaeus monodon. Next base: position 774,518 of record NC_051388.1, read on the forward strand.
CCAACCCCCCCCCCCTTCCCCTCAAACCCCACCCTTCCCCCCAACCCCACCCTTCCCCTCAACCCCACCCTTCCCCCCCAACCCCCCCCTTTTCCCCCCCCCTCAAAACCCCCCCCTTTCCCCCCAACCCTACCCTTTTCCCCCCCCCCCCACCATTTTTCCCCCCCTCACCCCCCCTTCCCCCCAACCCCCCCCCCTTCCCCCAAAATCACCCCCCCCTTCCCCTCAACCCCCCCCTTCCCCCCCCTCCTAAAACCCCCCCCTTCCCCCCCAACCCCACCCCCCCCCCAACCCCCCCCACCCCACCCCCCCCCCTCACCCCACCCTTCCCCCACCCCCCCCCCACCCCCCCTTCCCCTCACCCCCCCCTTTCCCCCCCCCCTCCCCACCCATCCCCCAAACCCCACCCCTTCCCCCCAACCCCACCCTTCCCCCCCCTCACCCCAAACCCCTTCCCCTCAAACCCCACCCTTCCCCCCAAACCCCCACCCCTTTTTCCCCCAACCCCACCCTTCCCCCACCCCCCCCCCCACCCTTCCCCCAAACCCCCCCCTTTTTTCCCCCACCCTTTCCCCCCCCCAAACCCCTTCCCCCCCCAAACCCCCCCCTTTTCCCCCCAACCCCACCCTTTCCCCCCCCCCCCTCAACCCCAAACCCCTTTCCCCCCAACCACCCCCCCCTTCCCCCCCCCCTCCCCCCCCTTTTCCCCTCAACCCCACCCTTCCCCTCAACCCCACCCTTTCCCCCCAAACCCCCCCCCCTTTTCCCCCAACCCCAAACCCCCCACCCCCCCTTCCCCCCAACCCCCCCCCTTCCCCCCCCTCACCCCCCCCTTCCCCCAACCCCCCCTTCCCCCAACCCACCCTTCCCCCCCCACCCCCCCCTTCCCCACAAACCCCCCCCTTCCCCCCCCCCTCACCCCACCCTTTCCCCCCCAACCCCACCCTTCCCCCAACCCCCCCCCCTTCCCCCACCCTCACCCCACCCTTCCCCACCCTCACCCCCCCCCTTTCCCCTCAACCCCAAACCCCTTCCCCCCCCCAAACCCCACCCCCTTTTTCCCCACCCCACCCTTTCCCCCCAACCCCACCCTTCCCCCAACCCCACCCTTCCCCCCCCAACCCCCAAACCCCTTCCCCCCAACCCCACCCCTTTCCCCCCAAACCCCCCCCTTTTCCCCCCCCCTCACCCCCCACCCTTCCCCTCAACCCCACCCTTCCCCCCCACCCCCCCCCCTTCCCCCCAACCCCACCCTTCCCCTCAACCCCACCCTTCCCCCAAACCCCCCCCTTTCCCCCCCCTCACCCCACCCTTCCCCCCCCAACCCCCCCTTCCCCTCAACCCCCCCCTTCCCTCAACCCCCCCCCTTCCCCCAACCCCCCCACCCACCCTTTCCCCCCAACCCCCACCCTTTCCCCCACCCTCACCCCACCCTTCCCCCACCCTAAACCCCCCCCCTCCCCCCCAACCCCAAACCCCCCCCCCCAACCCCACCCCCTTCCCCCCCCCACCCCCCCCTTTCCCCCAACCCCACCCTTCCCCCAAACCCCCACCCCCCCCCCCTCAACCCCCCCCTTCCCCTCCCCCACCCTTTCCCCCCCCCCCAAACCCCTTTCCCCCCAACCCCCCCCTTCCCCCACCCTCACCCCACCCCTTCCCCCCCTTCCCCCCCCCCCCCCTTCCCCCCCAAACCCCCCCCTTCCCCCCCCCCCCCCTTACCCCCCCCTCCCCCACCCTTTCCCCCCAAACCCCCCCCTTCCCCCACCCTCACCCTAACCCCTTCCCCCAAACCCCACCCTTCCCCCCCCCCTCAAACCCCCCCCTTCCCCCCAAACCCCCCCTTCCCCCCCCCTCCCCCCCCCTTCCCCCCAACCCACCCTTTTCCCCTCAACCCCCCCCCTTCCCCCCCCCACACCCCACCCTCCCCCCCCAACCCCCCCCCCAACCCCCCCTTTTTAAAAAACCCTTTTTTCCCCCCCTTTACCCCCCCCGGGGGGTTAAACCCCTTTCCCCCCCCTCCCCCAAAAATTCCCCAAAAAGGGGGGGGGGGGGGGGGGACCCCCCCTTCCCTTACCCAGTTTTTTCCCCCCCCTTAATTCCCCCCCCCCCGTAACCCCCACCCCCCTTCCCTAAACCCTTTATAAACCCCCTTTAAAAATTCCCCCCCCAATTTTTAAAATTATAAAAAAACCCCCAAATAATTTAAAAAATTTTAAAATTCCCCCCCCAATAATAAAAAAAGGAAAGGGGGAAAATAAAGGGGGGGGGTGGGGGAAAGGGAAGAGAAGAGGGGGGGGGTGGGGGGTGAAGTGAGGGAGGGGAATGGGTAGGGGAGGGGGGGGAAGGGGGGGGGGGGAGCGGGGGATAAAGGGGGGGTGGGGGGGGGGGAGGGAAGGGGGGAAAAAAAAGGGGAAAAAAAAGGGGAAAGGGAAAAAAAAAGGGGGGGGGGGAAGGGGGTAAAAAGGGGGTTGGGGGGAAGGGGGAAAAAAAAAAAGGGAAAAAAAAAGGGAGGGGAAGGGGAGGATGAGGGGGATGGAGGAAAGGGAGAAATAGGAGGGTTTGGGGGGAGGGGGAGGGAGAGGGGGGAAGGGAAGGGAGAGGGGGGGGAAAGGGGGGGGGGGGGGAGGGGAAAAAAGGGGGAAAATAATGAGGGGGGGGGGTGGGGGGGGGTGAGGGAAAGGGGGGGGGGGGGGGGAGGGGGGAGGGGGGAAAAGGAGAGATAAGGGGGGGTGGGGTGAGGGGAAAGGGGAGAGGAGGGAAAGGGGGGGAAAAA
>NC_051388.1:784790-787290 GCF_015228065.2 Penaeus monodon
AAAAATGAAGAAGAGGGTGGGTGAGGGAGGGAAGGGGGCAGGAAGGAGGGAAGGGGGCAGGAAGGAGGGAAGGAGGCAGGAAGGGAGGAAGGGCGATAGGGTAGGTACAAGGAGAATGGGAGTGGGTGGAGGGAAGGAGGGAGGAGGGTGTGAGAGAGAAAGGGGGAAAGAGGTGAAAGAGGGGTTTGAGGATTTTGAGGGAAGGAGACACAAAAGGAGACAAGGAAGAAGAAAAAAAGAGGGAGGAGAAAAAAAAGAGGAAGAGAAGATGGGAGGAGAAGGAAAGAGGAGAGAGAAGAGGAAGGAGAGAGAGGAGAGAGAAGAGGGAGGAGAGAGAGGAAAGAGAAGAGGGAGGAGAGAGAGGAAAGAGAAGAGGGAGGAGAAAGAGGAAAGAGAAGAGGGAGGAGAGAAGAGGAAAGAGAAGAAGAGAGGAGAAAGAGAAAAGAGGAAGGAGAAAGAGGAAAAAGAAAGAGAGAGGAGGGAAAAGAAAGAGGAAAGGGAGAAGGAGAATGAGGAGAAAGAGGAGAGAGAAGAGGGAGGAGAAAGAGGAAGAGAAGAGGGAGGAGAAAGAGGAAAGAGAAGAGGGAGGAGAAAGAGGAAAGAGAAGAGGGGGAGAGAGAGGAAAGGAGGAAGAGGGAGGAGAGAGAGAAAGAGAAGAGGGAGGAGAAAGAGGGAAAGAGAAGAGAGGAGGAGAGGAGAGGAAAGAGAAGAGGGAGGAGAAAAAGAAAGAGGGAAAGAGAAAAGGAAGAGAGAGGGAGGAGGAAGGAGGAGAAAGAGGAAAGAGAAGAGGGAGGAGAAAGAGGAAAGAGAAGAGGGAGGAGAAGAAAGAGGAAAGAGAAGAAGAGGAGAAAGAGGAGAAGAGGAGGAGAAAGAGGAGAGAGAAGAGGAGGAGAGAGAGGAGAGAGAAGAGGGAGGAGAGAGAGGAAAGAGAAGAGGGAGGAGAGAGAGGAAAGAGAAGAGGGAGGAGAAAGAGGAAAGAGAAGAGGGAGGAGAAAGAGGAGAGAGAAGAGGGAGGAGAGAAAGGAGAGAGAATAGGATTCGAGGAGGGAAGGAGAGAAAGAACATCGGTAATCTTAATAATGGAGAGAAAGTGACAGACAGACTGACGGAAGGAATGCAATTGTACAGACTGACTGGCAGACCAAAAGAAAATAAAGGATTGACTCACACATTTGAATCAAGATAAAATCGAAAAACTATCAAGCAATACAGTGAAAAAAATGATCATAAATAACTACAAGAAAGAACAGGGACTGCAAGTAAATTAACGTACGTTAAATCGAATAATGGCTCAATAGAGAAATAGTATTAGAAAGACCTCTACCCTTCACCACTACACACCCCAGTGATCCATGCATAAGAACGAGCGCCAGAGAAAGTTTACATGTGCTCCACCGTCCTTTCAGAGCCAGACCAGATGCTAGAGTCTAGCGAGAGCAAAAGGCATACGTCCGATCCCCACTCCCCCCTTCCCCCTCCCATATCTCCATCTCCCCCACTCCCCCACTCCCCCACACCCTCACTCCCCCTCTCCATATCTCCATCTCCCCCTTTCTTCTCGTCCCAACCCCCCCCCTCCCTATCAAGAGAGATAATTTCAAACCCATTTAAAAAATCTTTTAAGATTAAGTAAAATGTTATCTTAGCTGATTACTATTTATTCTCTCTGTTTGGTGTTGTTGTCGTTGTTTGCTGGTATTCAGCAGTCGATTCGAGTCCAAGGATAGAAAATCGCGTGAATTTGAATCCTTTGAATTTCCTTTTTAAAACACGCCCGTTTCCGTTTCCGGTTCGTTTACCAGCGCTATTTGCCTATTTGGTGGCTTTAGGTTAGGGAAAGATTAAAGGCATTATTGTTCGGTGTGTGTGTGTTGTGTGTGTGTGGGCTGGTTGTGTGTGGGTTGTGTGTGTTTGTGTTGTGGCGTGTGTGTCTTGTGTGGTTTGGGCGTGGGATGGGTGGGGGGAAGGGCTTTTTTTTTTGCATGTTGTCGTTTGTGGGCTTCCTGTGTGTGTGTGTGTCTGCGTGCGTGCGTCCGTGCGGACGTGGCGTGCCTATGTGTGTGTGCGTGTGTGCGTGTACGTATGTGTCTGTGTGCATGCTTTGTAGTATGCACATGTACATCTATACATGCAAGTGTGGCATGTAAACGGGTGTGCATGCCTACGTAGATGACAGTGGAAAACGCGTAACCAAAGCGAGCGAGAGAGCGCACCCAGAGCGGACACGACCTCGGCGCCTAACGAGAGCGAACGTCATCCCAAATAGAATCACGAGGCAAGATTTCGGACGGAAATTCTTCAGGATTTCTGTCTGATCAAAAGAATGCAGCTTTACTCTCCGGGGGGGGGAGGGGGAGGGGGGGGAAGTTCACACATATGCATGCATACACGTACGAACATGCACATACACATATATAAACGGAAACACAAACACGCACACATAAACATACACACACACAAACACAAACACACACAAACAAACACACGCACAAACAAACAC
>NC_051388.1:789790-802290 GCF_015228065.2 Penaeus monodon
AAAACAATCATTCAATAACATCTACTACCTCTGACTTTTAAATCTTTGTATCATATGTCAATTTTGTTTTTTGTTTTTTCACAATCCTCTTTTTAAATATCGTTTTTCCCTCGGTAAAACAATAGAGAAATTTCCAACACGCTGATCCAATATATACAATTACTATATTCAAACAATTGGATTACTTACTTCATGGTCGTTAACTTTTATTTTTTTTACCATATTTTTCTTTCTCTCTGTTTTCCTTTTTTTTCTATTTTTTTCTTTGTGTAGCTTGTTTTTTTTTTCAGATTTAAGAAAAAAAAAAAAAAATAGCGCTTCGGGAGTTGTTGTTGTTTTTTTGGTCTTTTTTTTTTTTTTTTTTTTTTGGTTTTCCCCTTTTTTTTTGATTGGTTTCGGTGAATGGAGAATGAGACCTGTAGATTTAAGTTTAAGTTTTTAAGAAAAGTTTAAGTTTTTAAGTTTAAGTTTTTTTTAAGTTTTAAGTTTTTTATTTATTTATTTTTTTAAGTTTTTTTTTAAGTATTTTAAGTTTAGTTGTTGTTTTTTTAGTTTTTTAAAGTTTTTTTTTTTTAAGTTTTTTAAGTTTTTAAAGTTTTTAAAGTTTTGGAAAATGAGACCTGTAGATTTAAGTTGTCTTTCGCTGCCATGCGTTTCTTTTGGGCTTATCTGTCTATCAATTAGTCTATCTATCTAGAGAAAATAGAAAGGTAATGTATATATATATATATATATATATATATATATATATATATATATATATATATATATATATCTTCTCTTCATTTTATCCTCCTTCCTCCATCTGTCTATCCCTTAATTCCTTTCTTTTCTTCTTCCCCCTCTTCTCCTTCCTTCCCTACCTCCTTTACCCATTTTCCTTTTCCCTCTCTTCTTCTCTCCGTTCGTCCATCTATATATAACCCCATTATCCTCCTCCCTCCCTCCTTCCCTCTTTCGCTCCCTTTTTCATTCCATACTCTCTCTCTCCTTTATCTTTTCCCCTTATTTGCTATCATCTCCTATATAATTATATTTCCTATACAATATTTTTTAAATAATAATTTCCTATATAATTATTTTTCCCATATAACACTTTCTGAATAATAATTTCCTATATAACTATTTTTCCTATATAATAATTTCTGAATAATAATTTCCTATGTAATTATTTGCCATTTTAAATTATATATATATATATATATATATATATATATATATATATATCTTTTTTTTTTGCTTTTCTTGTATCTTAATTTCCAAACTCTAAGCTGAATTCTGATCTCAGTTCTATAAGCTTTATCGTATAAAATCCGATGTCTGAAACGCTTGATATAAAAACTTGCAAGGTAATTACGTATTCATGTACTTATTTCAAGTTAAAGTGCGTACGATCTGGGTTTTTTTTTATCGATGGTTATAATACCTGTCTGTTTGTCTGTCTGTCTGTCTGCCTCTTTCTTTCTTTCTCTCTTCCTCTCTCTCTCTCTCTCTCTTACTATCTATCTATCTATCTATCTATCTATCTATCTATCTATCTCTCACCTATCTATCTATCTATCTATCTATCTATCTACCTATCTATCTATCTTTCCCTTTTTCACCCCCTCTTCTCCTAAAGGCTACTATTGTACCCAACCCGATTTCCCCCCAAAAAATTTACCGCAGGAAATGTAGTTCGTGGTAAAGAAAGGTCTCTCTCTCTCTCTCTCTCTCTCTCTCTCTCTCTCTCTCTCTCTCTCACTCCCTCCCTTCTCTTTCTCCCCTCTCCCCCCCCCTCCTCTCTCTCTCTCTCTCTCTCTCTAACTCCCCCCCTCCCTCCCTCCCTTCCCTGTCTCTCTCTCTCTCTCCTTCCCTCCCTTCCTCTCTCTCTCTCTCTACTTCCCTCCCTCCCTCCCCCCTCCCTTCCTCCCTCCCTATCTCTCTCTCTCTCTCTCTCTCTCTCCCCTCTCTGTCCCTTCCTTCCCCCTTTCTCCTAAAAGCTACTATATTACCAACCCGATTCTTTTCCCCCTAAAAGTTCACCCCAGGAACTGTAGTTTGTGGGAGAGGAAGTGCTGTTGAGTTAAAGGGGAGGTGAACATCAGCCTCAGGAGATGTTTTCCGAATACACTTTTGATCTGTTGAATTAGTTATGGGTGTGAAGCTACTGTGTGTGTGTGTGTGTGTGTGTGTGTGTGTGTGTGTGTGTGTGTGTGTGTGTGTGTGTGTATGTGTGTGTTTGTCTTCTAGTCTGTGTACCTCTGGTGTTTGTTGGTGGGAGTTTGTATCGATGTCTGTAGTGATACCGAGGTAGGTGTTATGTATAAGGGATGTGCGTAGACGTGTGGCAATGTGTGGTGTGCTGAGATACGTCAGAGGGTCTATTTGTCTTCTGCTTCATCTAAGCATATCAAACATTGGTTGATGGATGGATGGCTAGTCAAATATGAAGGCTCTATTTGGATATAAAAATGGTTTTGTATAAATGTAGATAGGCAGAAAAGATAGGCAGATAGATGTTTATAGATAGATGTAATAACTTTGAATATGTGTAGAGAGAAAGGGGGGAATCTACGGATACAAGAAGAGACATAAAGGATGATTTAAAATTATACATAAACATAGGATAACCTTGCATAATATCGATAGGCAGATAAAATAGAAAATCCCGCACTTATGCTGCATATGATAAAATAAACAATACAAGTGCGGATGGCAACATAATCTACATATAAAACCTCTCTGGTGCATAATTCCCATAATTCTTTTTTCCTTTTTCTTCTTTTTTACACATTTTATGTTTATCCCTTCCTCATCTCCGCATAATACTGTCAGACCCTAAGCATCTGTGCAAATATCCCTTGCCATCCACACAGTTCCTTTTCCCTGACAAAACAAATAAACATTAATCTAATTTTTTTTTAAACAGACTCCAGCAAATAGAGATATTTTTTTTTTTTTTTTACGACCCGGATTCAACCTTAGGTTAATGCAGCGAGAAAGGGCGGTTAGTTCTGTTGTTTCTGGGGAAAGGGAAGGGAGGTTAGTCTTTTGAGTTACCTGTCTGTCTGTCTGTTTGTGTGTTCGGTTGCCTCTGTGCCTGTCTGTATTATAGTCTGCCTGGGTCTGTCTGATTATCTGTGGGTGTGTATGTGTATGTTAGTCTGCCTAGTTCTGTGTCTGTCTGTGTGTGTTTGTCTGTGTGTCAGTCTGTTTGTTTCTTTTGCCCCCCCCCCTCTCTCTCTCTCTCTTTCTCTCTCTCTCTCTCTCTCTCTCTCTCTCTCTCTCTCTCTCTCTCTCTCTCTCTCCACACACACACACACACAACACACACACACACACACACACACACACACACACACACACACGCACACACACCGTCAAGGGTACATACTTACATTCCCTTGAATAACTTAACCTAACCTAACCTCCACCTAACCCAACGCCACCTAACTTAAAGTAATTTAACGTAACTCTATTTCCATCTAACCCATCTTCACCTAATTTAACGTAACCTACCTCCACTATATACATCTTTGCCTAACCCTAACCTAACTTCACCTAAGTTCCCCTAACCTAACTTCACCTAAGTTCCCCTAACCTAACTTCACCTAAGTTCCCCTAACCTAACTTCACCTAAGTTCCCCTAACCTAACTTCACCTAAGTTCCCCTAACCGAACTTCACCCATCCTATCGGAACCTAAACTAACCTAACCTAACTTAAACTCACCTAACTTAGCGCCACCAAACTCACCTTCAATTACTTTAGCTAAAGGAGGGAAACACAAGGCGTTTCTCTGTTCTCTGATATGTTTTCTGTTTACTTAAACAGTAGAACAAACTCACTTAAACAGCTAGAACGTAAGGCGCTTCTTTCCCACACAAACAAAACAAAACAAAACAAAAAAAATGAGGTTAGTCCCTCCCACTCACTTAAACAGGAAATAAGCATGAGGTCCTTTTTTCCCACTTACTTAAACAGGAAAAAATATGGTACTTCCCTCCCACTTAAACAAAATTAACATAAGTTCCTTCCCCACACTTACAAAAAAAAAGGAATAATAATAATAAAAATAAACAAAACAAAATAAAATGAATAAAAAAAAAAAAAAAAAACATAAGGTGCTTCTCCTCCCACTTACGTAAACACCATAAGGTCCTTCTTTCACACTTACTTAAACAGGAAAACATAAGCTGTTTCCCTCCCCCTTACCTTCCACAACAGCAAGAGTCCAGAGAGCCAGCAAGAACTCCGTGCTGGTGTGCATGGCCCTGCCTGATGGGGAGAGAATGTTACGTGATTATTGAGCAATATCAGGGGGATAGATTTTAATGATAATGATTGAAAATACAGTTATGATGATGATGATGGTAATAACAATGATAATGATGATAATGATAATGATGGAGATTAAAATTACGATGATAATGATAGAGATTATAATTATGATGATAATGACAATGATAATGAGGATGGTAATAGTGTGATGATAATAGTGATAACAATAATAGGGATAATGAAAATGATAGTCATTATAATAAGTTAATAATAAAGGCACTGATTATAGTAATCATAACAATAATGGTAATGACAACGATAATAACAATAACAGTAATAATGATAATAATAATAATTATCATTATTATCATTATTATTATTATTATTATTATTATTATTATTATTTATTATTTTATTTTTTCAAAATTTTTATAACGATAACAAAACAAACAAAAAGCAAATAAAAAATAATGATAATATAATAATAATAATGATAATAATAATAATTTTAACAATAATGAAAACAATAATGATGATTATGATGATAAAGAAAATGAAAAAGATGAACAAGCAACAAAACAACGATGGTAATAATAATGATAGTAATACGTTTCATAAAAAGATTTTTCATTATCATTAATAATAATAACCATAATAATAATGGTAATAGTAGTGACTGTAATAATATTAATAACAATAATAATAATAATTGTTATCAATATTATTATTATTATTATTATTATTATTATTATTTTTATTTTTATTATTTTATTATTATTTTTTTCATTATCTTATATTCTTTATTACTATTACTATTTTTTCATTTTATAAACATTACCTTTATTAGTATATTACTATAAAGTCATAAAAAACAGGTTTAAAAATAATGATAAGTTAATTTTAATTATAATAATAGTAATAATAATTAATGATAAAATAAAGGGGGTAAAATAAATTATGTAAAATTTAAAATATAAAATAATATAATAATAATAATATATAAAATAATATACAAAATAAAGACAGTAATTAATATAATAACAATAATAATGGTAATTATCTTTATTGACAATAATAATACCAGTAGTAACAATTGATAATAACAGTTATTATTACGATTATCATTATTATTGTTGTTACATTTCATATCATTTTATATCCTGTTTACTATCACATCATTATAATCTTATTATTATAGTATAGTGTAAAGTCATTATTTTCTATTATTTTTTATTATTATTTTTATTATATTTGTTACTATTATGATTATAACGATTATACTACTATCATTATTATCATCATTATCATTATTATTATCATTGTCATAATCATTAGCATTAGCATTATTATTATTACTTTTAATCATGATAGAAATTATAATTGTAAAAAACATGACAAAATTTCTTGATTTTTAGTAAAGATAAAAAACAAAAACAAACAAAATAACAAACAACACAGCAAAACAAAAATTATATTTAATGATAAATAAAAATTTAAAATAATGATATAAGAAATTTATTTTTGTTTTATCATTATTATTATTATTTTATTATTTTTTTATTTTTTATTTTTATTTTATTTTATTTTTATATTTTTTTGTTATTTTTTAATTAATGTAAATTAAATAATTTTAAATTATCATTATTTTATTATGATAATAAAGATAAAATGTATAAAAAAATAATAATAATATAAATAAGTAAATAATATAAAAAATAACAATATGGTACTACTCACTACTAATTTTTAATAAAAAAATAAAAATTAAAAATTTAAAAAAATTAAAAATTATTTTTATTATTATTTTATTTTATAATTTTTTTATTAAAATTATTTTTTTTTGGGTTTTTGTTTTTGTTTTTCAATAAATTTTTTCATATTTAACATTATTTTTCTTTTCGTATTTTAAAAATGTCTATTTATATAATTCATAATATAATTAATAATAATGATAAAAAATAATAATATAATAATAAAATAATTAATAAAAAAAATAATAATAAAATAAACAATAATAATAACAATAATAAAAATAAAATAAAAATAATAAAAATAAAAATAATAAAAATAATGATAAAAAAAAAAATAAACAAATAAAAATTAAAATAATAAAAATAATAAAAATATTGATATGATAATAAAGGTAATAATGATTAAAAATGTCTACTCTAAAAATAAAAATAAAGATATGTAATAAAAATAATTGTTTTTGTGTAAAATGTAACTGATAAAAATAAAAATTAACCTAACATGATAATAAAAATATAATAATAACAATGATAAAAATAAAAATATAAAAATAATAAAAAAAATAAAAGATAAATAAAAATGTTTTTAAAAAATTAAAAAATAATTATCCAAAAACTACAACAAAACACTAACGTATGAAAATGCAATAATAATAATAAAAAAAAAAACAAAACAAAAAATTAAAATCGATAAAGATTGTAAAATAAAGGTGATGATAATAAAAATAAATTAATAATAGTAATAAAGGTAATGTGTGATGACATAATGTAATAACAACAATAATAATATTAAAAACATTTTGATAAAAATAGTAATAATAAAATAAAAGTAATAAAAGTAGCCAATAATGATAATCTGATGTGATGATGAGGTGATGATGATATGATGATGATGTGATGATGTGTGAGATGAGATGATGATGATGATGATGATGATGATTATGATAATAAAATATAATATAATAATACTATAAAAATAATAATAAAAATGATAATATAAAATGATAAAGATAAAACAAAATAATAATAATAATAAAAAAAATAATAATATAATAATATAAAAATATAAATAAAATAAAAAAATATAATAAAAAAAAAAAATAAAAATAGGTATAAAAATAATAATAATATTATTAATTATAAATAAAAAATAAAAATAAAATAAAAAAAATAAAAATAATAAAAATAATAAAGTAAAATAATAATAATAATGAAATGATAAAACAACCAACAACATCAATGATGAAAAATAATGTGATAATAAAATAATAAAAATGATAATGATAATCCTTATGATATAGAATTCTTCCTTTTCAAGACTATTTTCGCGTTTATTCACATCTCTCTCTTTTAAGTAAACTCACAAAATAATTATATTTTCTCTTCACACGTGTTCAGGACATTTAAATTTTATTGTTAATGCAGTTAGAAAAGGCAGAAAGGGGGGGGGGGAGAGGAGGGGGGGGGGGGAGGGGGGGGGAAGATGGAGGTGGGAAGGGAAAAGGGGGGGGAGGGGGGGGGGGAGGGGGAGGGGGGAAGAGGGAGGGGGAATGGTGGGAGGTGGGAAGGGGGAAAGGGGGGGGGGAGGGAGAAAAGGAGGGAAGAGAACAAGAAAGAAGGGTTGGAAAAAAAAACAAGGGGGGAAAAAAAAAAGTTGGGGGAAAAAAAAAAAAAAAAGAAAAGAAACGGAAAATAAAAAACAAAACAAAACAAAACAAAAAAAAAAACGAGAGAAAAAGAAGACAAAGTAACTATTTCGCTCTTGTCATACATAATTAGAGTCATTTTTTAAAAATTTTTTAAAAAAGGAACCGTGGCGGAAATTTCTTGCTGCTTAATAAAAGTAAATTTGGTATTTACACATTCTTTATTCGAAGGGAAGGCTGACCATGTGTGTGTGTGTGTGTGTGTTTGTGTGTGTGTGTTGTGTGTGTTTTGTGTTTTTGTGTTTGTGTGTGTTGTGTGGGTTTTGTGTTGTGTTTGTTGTGTTTGTGTGGTTTTGTGTGTGTGTGTGTGTGTTTTGTGTGTGGGGGTGTGGTGGTGTGTGTGGTATGAAGAGAGAGGGGGAAGGGGAGAGAGAGAAGAGAAGGGGGGAGAAGAGAAAGAACAGACAGCAGACAAATAAAATACATTTAAAAAACGCAAACTTTTTCATATTTTTCCCCAATTTTATATTCTTCCCCTCGCCCTATCCCTTAATTAACTCCTAATATCCCCGTCTCATAACAAATTATCTCCTATCAAGTGTCATGTCATTCATACAAAGCATCGGGCCACAACAACTGAAATATTCTCATGTTACATAACGTATTCCAAAAAGCTCTTGAAACCTTTTATTCTATTGCGAAATTTTTCACCGAGATTAAACTTTTTCATTTTATTAAATTTATTTTTCACTGTTTTCTATTAGAAAAAAATTCACTAAACAAAAATTGGCCCAGCCACTTGGTTTTTTAAAATGTAGTTCTTCCAGTGACCAAAAAAAGGGTTAATTTTTTTTAGTTTTTAATTAATATTGATGTGGCATTATATCATACATACACACTACATACTATTACATACATGCATCGTCTATATCTTCATAATACATCATCACACTTACCCCAACATATTACATACATAATCCTCATGCTTCTTACCTACATACCTAATACATACCACTAATAATACATACAACGTACATACATAACTCTAAAAAAACATAATACATACATCATAATACATACTACTACTACACATACATACAACACACTTACTACATACTACACACACACAATAAACATACATACATACATACTTTAACATCTACTCAACTAATATGCACATACATACATCATATGCATACATACATATGCACATACATATATTACTCTCATACATAATACAAACATACATCATACTACAGCCCATCATACTACATACCACTATACTACAACCCTACACACCTACATACATACATCTTTAAACATAAGACACAAAAAAAAAACCTCAACCCACACCATATGTAAACACCCATTCCGTAACACATTTTTTTTTTTTTGCCACGTACAATTATCGAAAATGCGACCAGAGGCAACCCCAAATATACAGCCATAAGTGTACACATTAATATGTTACGAATTTACCCCCTTTTACATCACACGCGAAATGAAATTGACACTGGAATGACCTAATGTTTTTACTTTTTTAAAATTTTTAAAAAAAAAAAATTTAAAAACAATTTTTAAAAAAAAAAAACAAAAAAACAAAAAGTAAAATAAATTTAAAAAAAAAAATTTAAATTTTTAAATCTCTCCTAATAAAAATAATAAACCCTTACTAAAATCCCCACAATTAAACATCATAATCTTCAAAAAAAAAATTCTTTTAAAAAAATCAAACTCTTACCCTTAAAACTATCCAATACAAATAAAACTTAACATAAAAATCAAAATACTTTTCCCCAAAAAAAAACCAAACAAAACCCCAAAAACCCCCCTAAAAATTAAAAATTTAAAAAATGACCAAAAAAAAAAAAATAAAAATAATTAAAATAGGTTTCCTAAACACATTTTTTTTTTTTTTCCACTAACAATTTCAAAATCACCAAGCAAAAAAACACCCTAAAAATTTTTAATTTTTGAAAATTTCCCCCTTTTACATAACCCAAATAAATTAATGGAAAACCTATTGTAAATAAAAAATAATTTTTTTAAATCAACATCCCTAATAATAAACTCAAATTTTTCCAATCCCCCTTTTTTTTTTTCCCTTTTCATTTTTCTTTTTCTTTCTTTTTCTCCTTTTCCCCTAATTTTCCTTTTTTCTTTTTTTCTCTTTTCCTCATATTCCTCTCCCTTTTTTTTCCTCTCTCTTTTTCTCTGCCTCTCTCTTTTTTTCTCTCTCTCCTTCTTTCTCTCTCTCTCTCTCTCTTTTTCTCCCTCGCTCTCTCTCTCTCTCTCCTCTCTCTCGTCTCTTCATCTCTCCTCTCTCTCGCCCCTCATCTCTCTCTCTCTTTCCTCCCCTCTCGTCTCTTCTCTCTTTTCTCTCTCGTCTCTCCTCTCTCTCCTCCTCGTTCTCTCTCTCTCTCCCTCTACCTTTTCCTCTTCTCTCTCTCTCTCTCTCCTTTCTCTCTCTCTCTCTCCTTCCTCTTCCCCCCCCCCCCCCCCCTTTTTCCCCCCCCTTTTTTCCCCCCCCCCCTTTTTTTTCCCCTTTTTTTTTTTTCCCGTTCCCTTTCCCTTTTTTCTCCCCCCCCCCCCTTTTTCCCCCTTTTTTCAAACCAACCCTTTTTTTTTTTTTCCCCTTTTCTCCCCCCCCCTTTTTTCCCCTTTCCTTTTTTCCCCCTTTCCCCCCCTTTTTTCCCCTTTTTCCCCCTTTTTTCCCCTTTTTTTTTTTTTTTCCCCCCCCCCCCCTCTTTCCCTTTTTTTTCCTTCTCCCCTCCCCTCTCCCCTTTTTTCCCCTTTTTTTTTTTTCCCCCTTTCTTTCCCCCCTTTTCCCCCTCCTTCCCTTTTTCCCCCCCCTTTTTTTTTTTTCTTTTTTCCCCCTCCTCTCCCCCCTTCTCTCTCCCCCCCTCTCTCTCCCTTTTTTTTCCCCCCCCCCTTTTTTCCCCCCCTTTTCTCTCCCTCTCTTCTCTCCTCTCTCTCTCGTCCTTTCTTCTTTTTCTCTCTCTCCCCTCTCCCCCCTCTCTCCTCTCTTCTCTCTCTCCTCTCCCCTCTCTTCCCCCTCTCCCCTCCCTCTCTTTCCCTCTCCCTCCTCTCTCTCCTCTCTCCTCTCTCTCTCTCTCTCTCCTCTCTCTCTCTCTCTCTTTTTCCCCCCCTCTCTCTCTCTCTCCCTCTCTCCCCCTCTCTCCTCTCCCCTCTCTCTTCTCTCTCCTCTCCTCTCTCTTCTCTCCCCTCCTCTCTCTCTCTCCTCTCTCTCCTCCCTCTCTCTCTCTCTCTCTCTCTCTCTCTCTCCCTTCTCTTCCCTCCTCCTCCTCCTCATCTCCCTCTCTCTCTTTCTCTCTCCCCTTCTCCTCTCTCTTCGCCTTCTCTCTCGTCTCCTCTTTTCTCCTCTCCTCCCTCTCTCTCTCTCCCTCTCTCTCTCTCTCTCTCTCTCTCTCTCTCTCTCTCTCTCTCTCTCTCTTTCTCACCCCTCATCATCAACGAAATATATCATCTCTGAAAAGGGGATCAGACTTACAGTAGTTAAATTACGTCACACAAAAAAATCCTTTAATGAGCAAATATTTAAACAGATGTTGAACGAACGAATAACGGAATGTATTTGATTGTCTAATTCCTCTTTCTGTTTCTTTCCCTTTGCTCTTTTTTCTTTTCATTTCGTTTTTTCTGTGTTTTTAGTTTATCTTCTTTTTTATTTTCTTCTTTTCTTTCTTTCTTTTTTTCTTTTTTTTCTTACTTTCTGTTCTTGTTTTTTTCTTCCTGTTGTTGTTGTTGTTTCTCTATTTCTCAGTTTATCTACTTATTTTCCGTTTTCTTTATTTTCTTTATTTTCATTTACCTTTTTATGTTTTTCATTATTTTCTTTTTTCTTTTTCTCAACTCCCCCCCCCCCCCCCGAAGGTGGTCATAATTACTTCCATTTTATCTTCATCTTCAATTTATTTTTATATTAATTAAGGACATTAATTAGACTTAATTACATGATTCTGGTATTAAGTACTAATCATAGGATTTTGTTTTTCGTGCTGATCAGTATGATTAGATTGATAAGGAAGAGAACAAATTAATATACTTATTTATTT
The DNA here is from genome assembly GCF_015228065.2 of Penaeus monodon. Classification (NCBI taxonomy): domain Eukaryota; kingdom Metazoa; phylum Arthropoda; class Malacostraca; order Decapoda; family Penaeidae; genus Penaeus; species Penaeus monodon. Next base: position 801,523 of record NC_051388.1, read on the forward strand.
TGTTCTGTGTTATATTTTTTTCACTTTTTTTTTGTTTTAATAATGTATATTTTCACTTTTTTTTTGTTTTTATTAATGTATATTTTCATTTTATTTTTATTTTTATTAATGTATATTTTCATTTTATTTTTCTCTTAATTAATTATATTTTCATTTTATTTTTCTTTTAATTAATATATATTTCATTTTCATTTTCTTTAATTAATGTATATTTCATTTATTTTTCTTAATTAATGTATATTTTCATTTTATTTTTCTCTAATTAATGTATATTTTCATTTATTTTTCTCTTAATTAATGTATATTTCATTATTTTTCTCTTAATTAATGTATATTTTCATTTTATTTTTCTTTTAATTAATTTATATTTTCATTTTATTTTTCTCTTAATTAATGTATATTTTCATTTTATTTTTCTTTTAATTAATGTATATTTTAATTTTATTTTTGCATATGATTTTTTTTGTTTGTTTGTTTGTTTCATTATTGTATCAATTCATTTTTTGTTTTTGTTTTGTTAAGATATTTATTTATTTTTTACTTTTATTTTTATATATTTTTTCTATTCTTTATTCTTCTCTTTTAATGTATTTATTTTTTTCATTTTTGTTGTTTTATCAATATATATATTTATTCTTTCTTTTTTCTATTTATTAATTCTCTTATTTTCGTTTTATATATTTTTTTTTATTCCTTCATTCGCATTTTATCTTTATTTCATTTTCTTTTTTTTTTTTCTTTTTTTTTAAGGGTGGAAGCAATAAAGGA
>NC_051388.1:809069-823824 GCF_015228065.2 Penaeus monodon
TTTTAAAAAATTCGCCTGAAAAATTTAACCCTTTCAAAAAAGAATCCCAAATTTAGACGCAACGAGCTCCTCATTGTCCTCCTGTGAAAAGATAACCGGGATATGAAATTTTATAAAAAAAGGACCCCCAAAATTTTCCTAACGAAAAAAAAAAACGTTTTTAACATTAAATGGATAAAACAAACCCATATTGCCCTGTAGCGGGTGCCGCCCCTCTGCATATAGCACTTTAATAAATCTTGGGAATGACTGCATTTGCATACAACAAAAAACTCACAACAGAATTTCCCATATTTTTGGCCCCAATTTATGAAAATTCTTTCATGTGTTTCCTTTCCCCTGCTATTAAAAATGATTGGGTTCCCCACATTATTTTTTAAATATGAAAATCTTTAATTTTTCCCTAAGTAAATTTCCGGGTTTTCCCTGGGCCCCATATGTTTTATCACAGTACTTTTATTTGAGTCTGAAAAACAACTGATACAATAAAACAAAAAAGGGGTTTATGTAAATACAAAAAACACCAAAAAATTTTGGGGTTTTATCAAATTCGTTTAACTTTTAAGTTAAAGGGAAGATCAGTGACATTTTTGGGGGGGGCATTTAAAAAACATCAAGTCCGAATATCTAGACATTTTTTTTCAGATTTCGTCTAAACCTCGATTCTCCTTTTTTGGGGAAAACTTTTTCCACAAAAATTAAACGCCATTTTCATAAACCCTTTAGAAGATGAAATAAAAGAACAATAAAATAACTGTCACGCTATTTGCAAAAATAAAACCATATCAAACAAATTCCTCCCTAAATTCCTTTTTGGAAGCCCAAATGCTTTTTTTTTTTAAAACCAAAATAGATTCGGGGGCAAGATACCCTGTTTGTGGCTTAAAAAATTAAATCTTTTTTTTACGGTAGGTTCATTTTTTGAGCCGCCGGGGGTCCAGCAGATATTTTAATGATCAGATTCTTCATTATTAATAACTCTTGGTTTAAGAAGAGGGGGTTTTTAAAAATTTGGGGTTTTCCCTTTTTTTTAGCAAGTGGATTCATTTTTTTCTTTTTTTTTTTCGTGAAAAATAAACTTCCAAAATCCCATCCGTTATATATTGTATATCAAAAATTTTACAAAAAAAACAACAATTTCTGTGTAAGCTTTCCCCCCCCAATATATTTAAAAAAAAAATTTTTTTGGGTTTTTAAAAAAAAAAAAATTTTTTAAAAAAACCCCCAAAAAAAAAAAGGGGGGGAAAAAAAATTTTTTCCCCCCCCAAAAAAAAAAAAAAATTTTTTCCCAAAAAAAATTTAAAAAAAAAAAACCCCCCCCCCCCCCAAAAAAAAAAAAAAAAAACCCCCACCAACCCCACCCCACACCCAAAAAAAACAAACCACCCCCAAAAAAACAAAAACACACACAAAACCCCCCCAAAAGGGCCGGAGGGAACCGGGGCCCCTTTTCCGCCCCTTTTTTTTTTTAAAAAAAACCAAACCCCCTTGGGGGGGGGTTTTTTCCCCTTTTTTTTTTCTTTTTTTTTAAAAAAAAATTTTTTTTTTTTTTTTTTTTAAAAAAAAAAATTTTTTTTTTTTTAAAAAAAAAATTTTTTTTAAAATTTATAAAATTTTTTTTTTTTTTTTTTTTTTTTGTTTTTTTAAAAAAATTTAAATTTTTTTTTTAAAATTTTTTTTTTTTTTTTTTTTATTTTAAAATTTTTTTTTTACTTTTTATTTATATTATTTATTTTTCTATTTTTTTTAAAAAAAAATTTTAAATCCTCAATCTCCTGCTCCCAAATCCTTTATGCCTACCCCTCTCACTCTGCCAAAATTCCACTTCCTCATCTTTTCCCCTTAATTTCATCCCACTAAACTGAAAAATTTCCTTCCCCTCCTTTATTTTGTTTCTCAGTTCTTTTGTTTTTAAAACCCTGTCCTAAAAAATTACTACCATACTTATTTTTTCTCTACTGTACATATTCCTTTAATTTAACCTGGCCCCCCCATTTACCCACGCCCCTTCTCTGTTTTACCCCTTTTTTTAAAAATATCTCACCCCCAAATATACAATTCCTTCAAATCCCAAAATTATATAATTAAGGAAAAAATAAGAAAAACTAATAAAAATCCCAAAAAGATCCGCAATAAAAGCCTTTTTTTTTTTTTTTTTGGGGGAAAAACCCTGAAGTAACCCTTCAAAAAATTTTTTTTAAATTTTTTTTAAATTTTTTTTAACCATTTATTCCCAAAACCCTCCGTTACCCTATAAAAAACACTCCCATCCTTCCCCGGGCTCTTTCCAAACCCCCCCCTATTTCTTATCAATTCCCAACCTTTTTCTATTTTCCCAAAAAAAAAACTCTTAAATCCCCTTCTTGCCTCCTATTTCTTTTTTTTGTCTTGCCGTCTTTATACCCAAAACCCCCCAGGCAATCCCTTACCAATTAAATTCTAATTTATTTTCCTACCGACCGAAAAAGCCGGCTCCAACCCCCTTTTTAAGCAAAAAAATTCCCCCTGATTTTACCTTACCCAAACCCTTTTTAAAAACCCCCTTCCAATTCTAAAAAGTTCCTTTCCTTAACTTCTCCCCCCTACTAACTTTGTTTCTTAAAATAGCCATATCAAAAATTGATTAAACATTTAATATATCTAGATAGATTAAAGAAAACAAAAAAATTAATTAAACTGGTAAAAATTAAATTATAATTTTTCCCATTATTTTATTTCTTCTTTTTATTTTTAGATTATTCCTTTTTTTTTTTTTAATTTTTTAATTTTCCTTTTTTTTTCATTATTTTATTTTTCTGTATTCTTTTGTTAATTTATATATTTAATGACAGAATACCGGAAAAATAAATACGAATAACCGGGGCCAAAAATAATACTAATTTATTATTATAATTAAAAATTTAATATAAAAATTATAAATAATAATAAAATAAATATTAAACATAAATTTAATAATATTATATATATAATATAATCTAAGAATTAAATTTTTTAAAAAAAAGCATATAATAAAAAAAAATTAAAATAAAATTAATAAAATGAATAATTTAAAAAAAACAAAAAATATAATATTTTTTAAACATACATAATTTTTAATAATTTTAAAAATTTAAAGTGAAAAAATATGGGAGTTTGGGTTTATAATGTTAAAATAGTGTGCGGGGGTTTTTATGTTTGTTCTTCTTTTAAGTAGGTTTGTCTGGGGTAGTTTTTATTTTTGAGTTTTCATGTTATTTCTTTTAAGTGTTTTGGGTTTCCCTTTTTTATGGAATCTTTATTTAGAAAATTTTTTTTTTTGGTTGGGAAACATTTATTTGGTGGGTTGGACCCTGCTAGATGGATAATGAATTTTAAGGAATGGGGGTGTGATGGGTTTTTGGTGCGTGTGGTTATGAGTTCCCTTGTGTCCCTGGCGGAAAGATGGAAAAGTGTTATTATGGTATGATAATTGTTTATATGATATAAATTTGTGATAAAATTTATAAAAATTTTTTTAAAAAAAAGAGATTATGGTAATAATTATTATAAATATATTTATGATTTTGTGAAAAATATGTGTGTTTATGTGATGTTGATTTGGATGATATATGTTTTGATGATGATGATGATATGTTGTGAAAAATTTATAATATTATTTTATTGAATGTATGTGTTAAAATTTAAGTATAAATTATAATAAAATATATATAATAATAATTTTGGGGGATCGTTTTGCAGTGGTGATTTTTTGTTTGGGTGGAGTAGGAATGGTGATAGTGTTTTAAAAATCACAGGGCGTATCCTGGGGGAACTTAGTTATCTTCTTTTAAAAGGGTTTGGGGGATAGTTTCCCCGCCTTTGGGGGTTGGTTTTTTTTTATTTTTTTAAAAAAAAAATAAAGAGATAAGGTATTAAAATTGTGTATAAAACAAGATATTGGAAAAAGTGTGAGTGTTTTTCGTTTTTTCATTTGGTAATTTTAAATTTTTTTTGTGGTTTTTTTTGATTTTAATTGGATTAAAAAAAAAATAATAATTATGATGATTTTGGGGGATGTATTTTGTGATGAATGATATGTATATATATTATATGATATATATGATAATTATAAATAGATAAATAGAAAAATAAAAAAAAATAAAAATATATAATAATAATAATAAAAAATAAAATAAAAAATAAATAGTTTAAAAAAAATTTCCGGGAAAAATTAACAAACAAAAAAAAGACTTCAGACAAAAAGAATAATTAAAATAAATATTTTATAAAATCTATAAAATAATATACATATAATAATATTTAAAATAATAATAAAAAAAAATGTTGAAATGATGTATAAGATATTTGTAAAAAAATATAAATTAAAATAAAATTAATAAAAAAATAATAATAAGTAAATATAGAAAATAAAGGAAGAAATTTAAAAAGAAAATTAAAAAATAATTGTTAATTTAAAAATTGATATAAAAAGTTGTATAAAAATTAATTTTAAAAACCAATAAATTAAAAAATTTGAAAACCACAAAATAAAAAAACCAAAATTCAACATAAAAATAAAAAAAGTATTAAAAAAAAAGGGAAAAACCTTTTCATTTAAATAAATTTTTTAATAAATTAAAAATAAAATTGAAAAAATTAAAAAATTTTATTTAATAAAAAACTTTTAAATTTTTAAAAAAAAATTTTTTTTTTTAAAAAATTTTTTTTTTTTTTTGGAAAAATTTAAAAGGAAATAAAAAAAAAAATTTGTAAATTACCATTAAAAAAAGGGGGGTTTGGGGTTTTTTTTTTTTTTTTTTTTTTTTTTTTTTTTTTTTTTTTTTTTTTTTTTTTTTTTTTTTTTTTTTTTTTTTTTTTTTTTTTTTTTTTTTTTTTTTTTTTTTTTTTTTTTTTTTTTTTTTTTTTTTTTTTTTTTTTTTTTTTTTTTTTTTTTTTTTTTTTTTTTTAATTTTTTATTATTATTTTTATTTAAAAGTAATAATTTTGTAATAATAATAAAAATAAATTAATTTTAAAAAAAATTATTATAAAATATAAATAATAATTAAAAAAAAAATATAATAAATAAATAAAAATAATAATAATATATAGTAAAAATAAATCAATAAAAGAATAATTTTAATATAATAATGAAAATTAATTTTAATATAAGAATAAAAAAATTTTTATTTACAATTATTATTATATATATATATTAATATATATATATTATAAAATATAAAATTAATATATACCAATAAAAGGTATCTTCATGTCTGAGCAACCGTGGACCTCTCCACATTTTTTTTGTTTTTTTTGTTTAAAAAAAAATTTTTAAATTATGGAAAAATTTTTTTTTTTTTTTTTTTTTTTTAATTTTTAATTTTTTATTTTTTATTTTATTATTTTTTTTATTTTTTTTAAAAGGGGGGGTTTTATTTTAATTTTTTTTTTTAAAATTATTTTTTTTAAAAAAAAAAAAACCCCACCCCAAAAAAAAAAAAAAAAAAAAACCCCCCAAAAAAAAAAAAAAAAAAAAAAATTTAAAAAAAAAAAAATTTTTAAAATTTCCCTTTTTTAAAAATTTTTAAAAAAAATTTTTTTTAAAATAATTCCTTTTTTTTTTAATACAAATTAATTTAAAAATTTTTGTAATTTTCCCAAATTTTTAAATTTTTAAAATTTTTTTTGTTTTAGCGGGGATATCCCGCCCCAAATCCCAAACTGCATTTCCCCCCCCTGCGGGCACAGTGTTTAACGCACCAAACCGTAGCCCCGTGGACATCATGTGCCCCTAAGTTTTTTATACTGGGGCGGCAAGCATTTAACCCTCCCCGGGAGTATTTATTTAGGCTCATTGTTTGGTTTCCCAACCACCATCATATCCACATAACTCACCCACTATCGTATCTAGGTTCATTTGCCTAAATTTTTTAAATCACGTGCTTGCTCCACACCCCGGGGGAAATGCATTTGCACATGATGCACTCCCACTTGTTTTTATTATTATTTATTTAAAAGTAATAATTGTAATAATAATAAAAAAAAAATTTAAATTTTAAAAAAATTATTTAAAATAAAAAAATAATATAAAAAAAAAATAAATAAATAAATAATAAATATATAGTAAACAAAAACAATAAAAGAAAAATTAAAATGATAAAAATGAAAATTAATTGTAATATAAAATAAAAATAATTACAATTTTATTTATTATATATATATTATATATATATAATATTATATATATTTTCCCAAAAAAGGGTATCTCATGTTGAGAAAACCGGGACCTCTCCACCATCCTTCGCCACAAAACCTCGTCTTAGCTTTTCTTTCCCTTGTACCTCGACACCCGAAAATTCTTTGATATTGTCGCTCAGTCTTGTCTTCTTTTTGCCTCTTCCTCTTTTTTTCCCTATCCCATCCCCCTGTCAGCAATTTTTTCCCTAAATACTTTTTTCCTTCTCATTACATACCATAAACTTTAATTTCCCCTCCTGTTCAATTTCCAACACCGGTCTTTACAATTTTTTTTTCTCAGCCTTCACCCTTCGCCCTTTCTTCTCTTCCAGCTAATACCATACTGTCTAAAACCCCACATTTCAAAACTATTGTCTTTTTTTCCCTTGTCTATCTATTTAGCCCCAAAACTCAAAACCATAGATCAATTGGGGGAAAACTAATGAGTTCAAAACCTCGCTTTGTCCGAAAGGTAATCTTTGGGGTCTTTCCAGTGTTATTGAGGCAATTTGGCTTTTTTTGGCAATGGTAATTCTTTTTTTTTATCTCCGGTAAATCATCATATGTATTGTTAAAACAGCTCCAAGAAAATGAACTCTTTCACTTTTCCAAAATCTTTCCATTGTTGTAACATGTTCATCTTGTTCATTGCCGGTTTTTTTAATCTTCATGTTTTTAGTTTTTTGGGCTTAAAGAAACAAGCCAGCCTTTTGCTTGTTTTTTAAATTTTATTTAGTAGTTGTTGTAGTTCGTATACTGCTGGAAATAAAAACTATGTCATGGGCTACCCCCTTTTGATTTTTGTACCCCAAACATCCACGTTCCTTCAAAATCCTCTGGGACACCCCAAAATTTTTCAGAATATATTTTAAAAGGTCGGGAGACAAAATGCAACCCTGTCGCACTCCTTGTTTGCTAAACCTTCTGTTAATCCAAAAAGTGGTTCTTACAGCTCTTGTTTTTCATAAAAGGCTTTTATTAGTTGGATGATGTTTTTTTGGGAAAACTTCATATCTTTTTCATTTTTTCCCAGGGTTCGTTCAACATATCAAAACTTTCACAAAATCATGAAAACAGGATAGGTCTTTTTGATGTTCCTGTTTTTCTCTTGATCAATTTTAGATTTAAATCGGTTTTTTCGGGTCCTTTTCCCCAGGGCAAAAACCTGCTTTTTTTTCTTCTCAATTTCCTCCTTAAACTTCAACTTCTTTCTTTCAGCAAAATTTTCAACAAAATTTTGCTGCTGTACTATTAATGCATTGCCCCTTTATTGTTGCATTGGTGCGTCACCTTTTTTTAGGTATGGGAGAAAAGCTGTTTTTTACCCGTCTTCGGCCCATTTTTTTTTCATTCCATATTTTTTGTACGAGTTTTTAGAAAAGTATTCAACACTTTCGCCAGCTTCTTAAATTATTCTGCTGTTTTTCATCTATTCCCGGGCTCTTGTTTTCTTTAACTTCTTTTAGGTTTTTATAATTTCGTCTAGCAGTGGCGGTGTTCATCTTCGTTGTCTTTGAGTCGTTGAGTCTAATTAATTTGTTGTTAGATCTTTATTCTTTTGTATGGGTTTGGGGAACAATATTGATTCCATCTATCTTTGACTTTTTTTCCATCACAAAAAACAAGTCCATCTTCAGTTTTGATAGTGTCCCCTTGTGGTTTAAATTTTTGTGTGTTTTCTTCCTTGGGTGAGTTCTTTAGTTGTCTTATTTGAAATTTTTTTTTTTTTAATTTCATTTAAATATTTTTTTTTTTTAATAATTTTGAAATTTTTTTTTTTTTGGGGGGGGAAATTTTTTTCATGATTAGAACCCTTTGATTTTTTTGGGTTTTTCGCCCCTTTTTTTAAGGTTTTTTTTTTTTTTTTGGGGCCCCCAAAAAAAATTTTTTTTTAAAAAATTATTAAAAAAAAAAAAAAAAAAAAAAGAAAATTTTTAATTTTAAAATTTAAAATTTAAAAAAATTTAAAAATTTAAAAAAAAATTTTTTTTTTGGGTTGGAAGTCATAAATCGGGAAAATTTTAAAAAAAAAATTTTTTTTTTAAAATTAAAATTTTAAAAATTTGGGGGGGGGGTTGTGGTTAGGTTTGGGGATGGGGTTTTTTTTTTTTTTTTTTTGGGGGGGGGGGGGGGGAAAAATTGTTTAAGATGGGTTTTTAAATTTTTAATTAAAAATAAATAAAAAATTATATATTTTTAAAGTTTTAAAATTTAGGGGCCCGGGGGCCAATTTTTAGAGGGGCCTAAATGTGGGCAATCGGGCAGGGCGGCCCCCCCATTTTTTTGGGGAAGGGAACCCCCAAAAATTCCTCCAGCCGCGGGGTGCCAAAGGGAAGCCCGGTCAGTGCCGGGAAATAAAATGGTGTAAAAAAAAAAAAAAAAAAAAGGGGCGGAACTGGCCCACCGCCTTTTTGGCCAAAAAAATCGGGCCCCAGCGTAAAAAGGGGGTCCCAGGTTTAGCCGGCCCCGGAAAAGGTCCCCGGCTCCCCATTTCGAGTCACCCCCCCCTTTCAGGAGCTTCCCTTGCTCCCCCCCGGGGGGGGGAAGAGTTTGGGGATAAAATAAAAAATTACCTAAAAAAAAAAAAAAAAAAAAAAAAAAAAAAAAAAAACCCCCCCCTAAAAAAAGGGGATCACTATCATAAAAAGTAAAAAAAAATAATTATATATTCCCCGGGGGGGAAAAAAAACCCTCCAAAAAGAAATTCTTATTAAAAAAAAAAAACCCAAAAAAAGACAAATAAAAAAATTTTAAAATTAAATAAAATATAAAAATAATTTTAAATTTTTATTTTTTGGGGTTTTTTTGGTTGTTTTTTTAGGGTTTTTTTTTTTTGGGGTTTTTGGGGGTTTTTTTGGGGGGTTTTTGGGTTTTTTGGGAAATTTTTTTAGATAAATAAATAATAATAATAAAATTTTTAAAATTTTAAATTTTTCTTTTTAAATTTAAAAACATTTTAAATTAAATAATTTAAAAAAAAATTTCATTTATTCCTTTTAAAAACTTTTTAAAAATTTAAAAAAAAAAATTTTAAATATAAAATTATAAAATTTTTCAAATTTTTTAAATTATTTTTTAAATAATTTTTTTTGGGGGGATCAAAAAAAAATTTTTTTAAATACAAAAAATTTTTCCCAAAAATTAAAAATTAAAATAAAAAAAAGGGGTTTTTGGGGAAAAAATTTTTTTTAATTTTTAAAATTTATTTTTTAGTTTTTATAATAAATTTTTTTATTTAAAATTTTTTAAAATTTGTATAAAAAAATTTAAATTAATTTTAATTTTAATTTAACAATTTAAAAATTTTAATTTTTCCCTTTTTAAATATATTTAAAATTTATAATTTTTTAAAATTTTAATTATTTTAAAAAAAACTTTGGTGATAAAATTTTTTCCCAATATTTTTTAAAAAAAATAAATAAAAAAAATTTTTTGGGGGTTGTTTTTTTTTGGGGTTTTTGGGTTTTTTTTTGGGGGTTTGTAAAGGGGTTCTTTGCTTGTTTTTGGGGTTTGGGGGTTTTTTTGGGTTTGTTTTTTGGGGGTTTTTGGGGGGTTTTGGGTTTTTTTTTTTGGGGTTGTTTTTGGTGGGGGGGTTTTTTTGGGGTGGGTTTTGTTTTTTTTTTATTTTTTTTGGTTTTGTTGGGTGTTGGTTGGGGGTTTTTTTTTGGGGTTGTGGGTTGGGTTTTGAAATTTTTTAAAAAAAAAATTTTTTTTGGATTATTTGGGCCGTGGTCCCAGTTTATTAAATTTTTTTTTTTGGGGTTTTTGGGATGGTACGGGGTGGGGCCCCCATTTTTTTTCCACGGGAGTGCCGGTGTTTTTTTTTTTTTTGGTAATCATTCTCTCTATTTTACCTTGCACTGACTTGGGGTGGCTGTGGCACGGGTGAAATTTTTGGCCCGGGGGGCCCGGGCCCGGGGGTTCCAACCCTTTGAATTTGGGGTTTTGTGGTTAAAAAATCTAATTTAAATTTTAAAATGTTTAAAAAAAATTTTATTTAAATTATTTTTATTTAAAATTTTAAAAATTTTTTTTTTTCTTTTTTTTTTTAAATTTAAAAAATTTATAAAGAATTTTTTTTTTTTTTTAAAAATTTTTTAAAAATAAATAATTTTTTAAAAAAAAATTTTTTTTAAAATTTTTAACCTTTTTGGGTTTGGGGGTTTGGTGGTTTGGGGTTTTTGCGTGTGTGTGTGTGTTGTGTGTTTGTATGTTGTGTGTGTGTGTGTGTGTTTTTTGTATGTTGTGTGTGTGTGTGTGTTTTTTGTATGTTTTGCGTGTGTGTGTGTGTGTTTTTTGTATGTTTTGCGTGTGTGTGTGTGTGTGTTTGTGTGTGTGTGTGTGTGTGTGTGTTTTGTTGTGTGTGTGTGTGTGTGTGTGTTATACCCGTACTCACTTTGTCGGACGAGATGCGGAATGAGGTAGCACTTGTGGCACTTGGTCCCCCCCTTTCTTGGGAGGCTCGCTCCCGGCCCGTCGCCCAGCACCACATTGACGAGGGGCGTACTAACTCCATCAGCGCCAGGACACGAACCTGAAGGAAAGGTCACAAATTGCTTCGCTTCTCCTGTATCACCAGCCGCTTTAAAACAAGGCCGCTTTCATACGAGCCTCGTTAGCGCGTTTCTGAACTCTTCTTTTCTTTTCGTACTTACATATACCCATATACACATAAATATATATACACTGAATACTCACGAATTAAATATAAAAACAAACACACAAACACACACACACACACACTATATATATATATATATATATATATATAGTATATATATATAATATATATAAATATATAGGATAATATATATATATATATGTGTGTGTGTGTTTGGTGTGTGTGGGTGGTTGTGTGTGTGTGTGTGTGTATGTGTTGTGTGTGTGTGTGTGTGTGTCTGTGTGTGTGTGTATGTATTATATATATCTCTATTATTTTTTTTTTTTTTTTTTTTTAACTGCCCTTCCTTCCCATTTCACTGCAGGACCTAGGCCTCTCTCAATTCCAACTACTGAGACGTTATATATGGCAGTACCACCCTTGCCTGATTGGATCACTTCCTAAGCAACCGCGCCTTGTTCACGGCGGTACACTTCCCCTAGACGACGAAACACTTGCGTTTGACTCTTCTCAAAGTCCGATAAGAAGTTCCGTATTCTAGAGGGCAATCGAGTGAAGTTCCTTTGCCCAAGGGGACAACGTTCCGACGGTGACTGAACCCTCGAACTCTGATTGCGTCGTGACAGTCTTGAGTCCGATCGTCTAAACCACTCGGCCATCGCGAGCCTCATATATTAAATAGTATATATATATATATATATAGATATATATAATATATCTATTATATATGTATATAAGTATATATGATATAATATATATTGTGTGTGTGTTTGTGTGTGGGTGTGTGTGTGTGTGGGTGTGTGTGTGTGTGTGTGTTGTGTGTGTGTGTGTGTGTGTTTTTATATTTATTGTGAGTATCCATGTGCATATTTATGTATGTACGTTTATATGTAACATATACTATATAGACCCACCACACACATACACGACACACACCAACACACACACACACCAAAACCCACTACACTACACATATATAAATAAATAAATAATAAATATACACACACACAACACACACATGATATGTATGTATATTATATAGTATATTTTATATATATTATATATATATATATATATATATCATATATATATATATATGTGTGTGTGTGTGTGTGTGTGTGTGTGTGTGTGTGTGTGTGTGTGTGTGTGTGTGTGTGTATGTGTGTGTGTGTGTGTGTGTGTGTGTGTGTGTGTGTGTGTGTGTGTGTGTTGTTGTTGTAGTAAATGTTATTTTTTTGCAAAAAAAAAAAAACCCAAAAAAAAAAATATATATAATATTTTATATATACACAAAAAAAATATATTATTAAAATATATATATTAATATTTATATATATTTATTTGTTTTTTTGGTTGTTTTTGTGTTGCCCTGGTGGAATGGGGTTTTTTTGGGGTTTTTTTGGTTGGGGGGGTGTGGGGTGTTTTTAGGGGGGGGGGGCGGTTGGGGGGCCCCCGGGGTTTTTGTTGGGTGGTATACGGGAAAAAACACATGTTTAGAAAAAATCAAAAAGTAAAAAAAAATAAAGAAAAAAACAAAATAATAAACAAAGGTGGCCTAAAAAATTTAAAGCCAGGTGCAAGGGCCCTTGGGATGGGGGGTTGGGGCCGGCTGCCCGGGGGGGGGGGGGAAGGATCACCCCGGGGTTTTGGGTCCCAGGGTTGGGCCCCGGGGGGGGAAAATTAGATGCCGGGGGGGGCCCCATGGGTCCCTGGGCCCCGGGGTTTCGGGGGGTGGGATTTTTGACTGGGGCTCCCCCGGGGGGAAGGGGGGCGATGGGGGCCCCGTTTTTCCCGGGGGCAGGGAAAACCCCCTTTTTGGGGCCCTGGTGCCGGGGCCCCCCCTTGGCCGGGGGGGGGTTAAAATGGGTGCCCCCCACCCCGGGCGGGGTTGGCCCGGGCCCGCCCTTTTTCCTTTGGGAAAGGGAATTCCCCTTGTTTCCTTGGCCTGGTGCCGATGTTAAGCTCGGACTAAAAGCTGGTCACGCGGAATTGGGGTTGGAGGTTTCGGGTCACGACCGGTTTGTCCTTGGAAGGAACTGTTTCCTACACGGGTCAGCCTCCAAGTAGTGTCGGCCAAACCCGAAAGAAAATATTACCTAAAAGGAACACGGCACTCCTCCGGGAAAGATGGGGATAATCCCCTTCCAACAATTTTCCCAAAGGGTGACAACTAAAGGGGAAAGCTGGTGGCCAGTGTAAGTGCCCGGATCAAAAGATTACTAATGTTGGGTTCATCACCGACCGGTCGTTTGTTTTATAAAAACTTATGAAAAATTTTGCCTATACCATTTTGGCCTTTGTTTTTCCGCCCGACAAATAGTGGTGTTTGGGTAATGGATTCGTGGAAGGGAAGGAATAGTGTATAGAAAGATCAAATAATAAATATTTTAATATATTGTGACCACGCGTTTCAACATGAACCACCGATAAAAAAAAAATATATATATAATATTATTTTTTGGGTTTGTGTTGTGTGTTTTGTGGGGTTTGTTGAATGTTGTTGTTGTCGGGGGGTTGTGTGTTTGGAGGTTGTATGTTTTGGGGGTTTCAAATATATTTTAAAACATATAAATATAAATATTTTAATAAAATTAAAATTAATAACCTTATTTTTTAATAAAATATTTATACCACCCCCAACACCCCCAATTTTAAAATAATAAATAAAATAATAAAAATTTTAAAAGGGAAATAAAAAATAAGATACTTAAAAATATGATATGCATATATATTGTGTGGTTGATGTGTGTTTGTGTGTGTGTATGTGTGTGTGTGGTGTGTGTGTGGTGTGTGTGGGGGTGTGTGTGTGTGTGTGGGTGTGTTGTGTGTGTGTGTGTTGTATGTGGTGTGTGTGGTTTAGGTGAATAAAAAATTTAATTATATTATATATATATTATATAAATATATATATATATATATTTGTGTGGGGTTGTGGGGTGTGTGTGGTGTGGTGTTGTGTGGTTTTATATAGTAATATTTAAATGTACATATAAAACACCATAAATATACACAAGGATACTCAAAAATGAAACAATAACACCAACACAACCACACACACACACACACACCACACACACCACACCACACAACACACACACACCCACACACACACAACAACAACAAACACACACACACACAAACACACACATATCATATTAAAATAATATAATATCATATAAAATATATCTATATTTTATTTATTGTTGTGTGTGTGTGTGTGTGTGTGTATTTTATGTGTATGTGTCTTGTATATGTGAAAGCACACACACATACCACCCACACACACACACACACACACACCCACACACCAAAATCTACAAACACACATATTCCCGCCATTTCCACACAATGAAATACACGCCCCAGCAATCCACCACCCCCACACACAACACACAAAAACCACACACACAAAAACCACACACACCACACACACACACACCACAATACCACAATATATAATATAATTTTATTATATATAATATATATAATAATATTAATATATAATAATGGTGCATACACCCCCAAAAAAACACATCACACACCCCAACCACACCCCACACACACACCAACACACACACACACACACACAAACACACACACCCCACAACACACACATACACACACAATATAATCATCATCAATCAATCAATAACGGTATGCTCATGTTTGAGGCAGCCGTGGACCTCTCCACCATCCTTCGCCACAAAACTCGATCTTACGCTTTTCTTTCCACTTGTACCATCGACAGCCCGCAAATATCTTTTTATATTTTCGCTCATCGTCTTCGGTTTTCTCTTCCTCTTTTTCTATCCCCCCTGTCACAAGTTTTTTCAATACTTTTACTTCTCATTACATGACCATCTTAATTTCCTTGTTCACCCCACCGTCCTGTACAATTGTCAGCCTCTAAATTTTTCCCCCCAAAAAAATTTGGCA
>NC_051388.1:823924-839613 GCF_015228065.2 Penaeus monodon
CAATTTTCTTACTTTCAGGCAAAACTGGGCAATTTCCTTCTAAACTTCAACTCATTTCAGCAATAATTTCAAAAATTTTGCTGCTGTAAATTATTAAGGCAATGTCCTATTATTGTTGCATTGGAGTGCGTCACCTTTTTTAGGTATGGGGGGTAAAGACTGATTTTACCCAGTTTATGGCCATTTTCTTTAATTCCATAATTTTTGTACAGAGTTTGTAGAAGAAGTATTCAACACTTTGCCAGCATTCTTATTAGTTTGCGTTATTTCATCTATTCCGGGGCTCTTGTTATTCTTACTTTTTATGGCTTTTATACTCGTTCAGCAGTGGGGTGGTTCATCCTCGTGTCATTGAGTCTAATTAATGTTGTTGTTAGATTTTTTATTCTTTTTGTATAAGTTGGAACAATATTGATTCCATCTATCTTAAATTTTTTCCATCAAATAAACAAGTCCAATCTTCAGTTTTGATGTGTCCATTGTAGGTTTAAATTTTCTTTGTGTTTGTTTCGTACTCCTTGGTAGAGTTCTTTAGTTGTCTTTTTTGATAGAACAGTGTTCAATTCTCTGGCAATTTTCATTTTTATATTTTTCCCTTATCTTGTCGCAATAATCTTGAATTTTGTATTTTGTTTTTTGTAAATTATTTTTTCAACTGGATTATTGATACCTTTTTATTTTAGGCATCTTCTTGTTTCAATTTTCCCACTTAGTGTTTTTTCCAGTTTATCCAGGGGGAATTTGTCTTTTCTTTTTGCGATAGTTTCTTAAGCAGTGCTCAGCAGGAGTTATTTTCCTTCTTCCCCTAAACTCATTTGGTGTTTTATCATCTTAAACATAAATTGAGTATTTCAAATTGTTGACACTGTAATTCTGTAATTGTTTATCAAGAGTTTTGTAGTCGAGCTTTAGAGGTGGTTTGGACGCTCCATTTTTGAGTCTTATTTTAAAGTCGATAGTTAGTAGTTGGTGGGTCACTGTTGCAGTCGGCACCAGGTCTTGTTTTGGAAATTTTTATGCAATTTCTCCATTTTTTGGTTCAGCACAATGTAGTAAATTTTGGTTGGTGTCTTTGTCTGGTGAAAACCACGTGTACAAGTGTCTTGGGTGGTGTTGGAACAATGATTTGGCTATAAACTAAAATTTTTTGTACTACAGAATTCAATAAAATCTTTACCTCTTTCATTTATTCCAAGGCCGAATTTTCACAGGTGTATTTTTTAGATTATTTTTTCACTCTTTGGCGTTGAGGTCTCCCATGATTATTTTTTACATCTCTGTTAGGGATTGTTGTCTAAAGATCTTGGAGGAGAGTTATAAAAAAATTCCCTTTCTTCATCACTTGCAATATTGGTTGGTGCGTAGCATTTTATAATACTAAAAATATGAAGGTTTTTTTTTTGTATTCTGACTTTTAAAATGCGATCATTTATTGGGCTGTAACCAATTAGTGCAAATTTTCAGTTTTTTTCGTGAGGAAATCATAGCAACTCCGTGACTATAATTTCCTTCTTCTTTTTCCCGAAAAAAGAACTGTCTTGTTTTCTTTAGTTTGAAACTTCCATTACTTTTCCAATTGGTCTCACTATTCCCAGTATTTGAATGTTTATCATCATTTCGTTACAGACAGTATGTAATTTACCCATCCCTTTCATTTTCCTTACGTTCCCCGTTCCGATTTTAATGTGTTTCTTAATTGGACTGTTTTCTTTATCTTCTTTGTCTTCCAGAGCATGTTTAACATTGTCAGCCCGGTTGCCCACTAACTAACCGCGCCCCTTGATAAACCCCCGCGACGGGCGATGTGGTATGAATTTTCGTTTCTGTATTTAATCATGGTGTAGAGGTTTGTCAGGGAGAAAATTTAAAAGTTGAGTGGAATCCCCAGGCTCCTTCTCAACTCGCAGTCTCCAACTAATTAGGAGGAACTATCTCTGCCGCCTTTTAAAACAGTTACACGTAAAATTTCGCCAGACATATTATTTGGGTGAAAACAGTAATCAGTAGAACTGAGGGGGTTTTCACCAGGATATCCACTGCCCTGCTGCGACATTTTCACAGCAAACCCTGATAGGGAGCTAATAGGTGCTATCCTGTTCAAGGAACCCTAGGGTGCAGTTTATTGTCTTACAGACAAATATATATATATATATTAGATATATTATATATAATATATTATATATATAGTATATAGAGATAGAGAGATATATATAATATATAGAATCTATATCTATATATATCATATATTATATATATACGGCAATTATTTTATATATATATATATAGTATAATATATATATATATATATAATATATAATATATATACTATATATATGATTGTATATATATATACAGAAAAAACCTATATATAGTTGCGTTTCTGTGTAATATATATAGTGTGGTGTGTGTGTGTGTGTGTGTGGTGTGTGTGGTTGTATATATATAATATTATATATATATTATACTATATATATATATATATATATATATATATATATATATATATATATTATAAACATATGTGTGTGTGGATAAGCATAAATATAAACTCACATTTCCCCTTTTAACAAGGAGCTCGCCCCGTGTTTCAAAAGGCCAATTAGTCTGTCTCAGAAGCAACTGTGGAGGAAGTTGCAAGGTTCCCCTTCTCCTCCTCTCCCCTTCCCCCTCTCCTCCCTTCTCCCTTTCAACACAAAAGCGTGTGGGAATCAAGAAGATCAGTTCCTGTCTGAAAGAGGGAGGAAAAAAGGGCGAAAGGAGAAGGAGGAAAGGAGAGAGAGGGGTAGGGAGGGAGGGACGTGGTTAGAGGGAGGGTAGGAAGGGTAGTTGGAGTGCGGTGGAGGATGAGAGGAGGAGGGAGGAGGTAGTAGAGGGGAGAGTGAAGGATGAGGGTAAGGAAGTGAGAGAGGGAGATTTTGGAAGGAGAGAGAAACAGAGAGGGAGGTAAGTAGACGGGAGAGGGAAGGAGAGGCAGCGAGAGGGAAAAGAGGGAGATAAGTAGAGGGAAGAAGAGGTAGGTAGAGAGATAGGGAGGTGGTAGGCAGAGGAAAGAGAGGCAGAGCAAGTAGAGTAAACGAGAGGGAAAGAGAGGAGGTGATAGAAGGAAGAAGATTAAAGATGAGAAGGGAGGGAGAGGAAGGACAGTGATAGGTAAAAGAACGAAGGAGAAGAGAAGAGAAGAAGGGGAGAGAGAGGGGATTGCAATGATAAAGTGATGCTGTAACAGAGATTTCAAGTGCACCACTTATCTTCATATACCATTTTGTGAGAGGAAGAGGAAACTGATGAGGAGAGAGAGGGAGAGAGGAGAGAGAGGAGAAGAGAGGAGAGAAGAGAGAGAGAGAGAGAGAGAGAGAGAGAGAGAGAATGATAAAAATGATAATATAAAAGAAAGAGAAGGAGGAGAGGAAAGAGGGGGGAGCACGAACAGAGAGACGGATACAGAGAGGAAAGGAGCGATAGGACAGGAGCAGAAAGACCTGGAGAAAGAGAGAGAGAGAGAGAAAGAGAAAAAGAGAGAGAGAGAGAGGCTGAGCGAGAGATGAGAGAGAGAGAGGAGCGCGAGAGAGAGAGATGAGAGAGGCAGACAGAAGACAGACAGGACAGACACAGATTAACTGACTGATGACTCAAAAGACAGACAGAGATACAGACAAAAATCAACGAAAAGACAAAACACAGACGACAAACAGATAAAAACTAAGCTTAATCTTCTCTTCTCTCCTCTCTCTCTCTCGCTCTCTCTACTCGTCTCTCTTCGCTTCGCTCTCGCTCTCTCTCTCTATTTCTACTCTATCTCTCTCTCTATATCTATCTATTTATCTATCTATTATCTATCCTCTCCTCTCTTATTATCTATTATCAATCTATCTATATCTATACTTATATCTCACTCTCTTCTCTATCTCTCTCTCTCTCTTCTCTCTATCTCTCTCTATCTATCTATCTATCTATCTATCTATCTATCTATTATCTATCTTATCTCTACTTTTATTTATTTCTGTTCCTTACCCAAATCGCACGCAGAAATAGTATTACTATATGATGGTTTAATCTAAAAAGCGTAATGGCGCGTTTCGATTCAAAGCAGTAATAACACATTTCAAAAAATATAAACAAAAGACACGGAATGTGCCGGATCAGTTTTCTTAGAACATAATTTAAAAGCGTACTTGCAATTTTCTAACAAAAACAGGAAACTCACATGATACAAGACTAAAATGGTTTTATATTGAGTGAGACATCATGATTTTAATGATATCGTAATTAGCAAATTTACAGATTTTACAACTTTTTAGTGTGTGTGTGTCCTGTTCTATTGCGTGATGTTGTCCGTCTGTATGTCGTCTGCATCTATTCACAACCGTACTAAAAACATGCATATATAAACCCATATTAAGTTCGTGTTCCCTTACATACTTACATGTTTGCGTGCGTGATGTGTGTGCGTGCGTGTGTGTATGTATGTGTGTGTATGTGTGTGTGTGTGTATGTGTGTGCGTGAGTGTATGTGTGTATGTGTATGTGTGTGTATGTGTGTGTGTGTGTGTGTGTGTGTGTGTGTGTGTGTGTATGTGTGTGCGTGTGTGTGTATGTGTGTGTGTGCACATTTCCCAACCCACATAATGTACAAGCAACATACTCCTCAATCAGGCTCGCATGCTACTTAATGAAGCAAACAAAGGCACGCATGGGCAGCCTTTGGCCTTATAATGCTCCCTGCCTGTCTTCCCATGATACTTGCATGATCCTCAATGAGCCTCGGAAGTGTCGCAATGAGTCCTTGGATGTGTCTGCGTGTGTCATGCGGGAGTGTCATGAGTGGTCATATGCTTGTTGGAACCTTTTTTTTTTTCTTTTTCTTTCTTCTTTTTCCTCTTCCTCTTCCCCCTCCGTCTCCTCTTCTTCTTCTTCTTCATTTTCTTCTTCTTCTTTCTCCTTCTTCTTTTCGTCTCCTCCACCTCCTCTCTCCTCCTCCTCCTTCTCTTCTCTTCGTCTTCTTCGTCTTCTTCCTTCTTCTTCTTCTTCTTCTTCTTCTTCTTCGGTTCTCCTCCCTCACTTCCTCTTCTTCTTCTTTTTGTTCTTCCTCCTTCTTCTTCTTTATCTTTCTGGTTTTTCACTGTTGGAATTCTCAAATACTCGTTTAGTTTCTCTCTCTTGTAATTTTGTGAGTAGAAACCGTGTACTCGAAGCGTATATATGGCAGATTGAGGTCTTTCTACTTTGTATGAAATTCCCCGTCACGTTCTTTTCTTCTCTCTCTTTTTCTCTTATTTCTTATACTTCTTTACCTACTTCTTCTTTTCTTTTCTATTCTTCCTCTTCTTCATCTTCTATTTTTTTTTTTTTTTACATATGTAGAGAAAAACTTACAGGGTTAATATTGCAGAAAACGTTTTTATCACCGCGGAAAGCTTCGTGAGCTAGAAATCATAACGAGGAAGAAGGGGGAATAAGAGAGAGAGAGAGAGATAGAGATAGAGAGAGAGAGATGAGAGAGATGGAGAGAGAAAGAGAGAAGAGAGAGAGAGAGAGGGGAGAGAGAGAGAGACGAGAGAGAGGGGGGGGGGGGAAACGAGAAAGAGAGAGAGAGAGACAGACAGACAGACAGACAGACAGACAGACAGACAGACAGACGGACAGACAGACACAGATTAATTGACTGAGTGACTCAAAGACAGACAGTCATACAGACAAACAATCAAACGGAAAAACAAAAACACGGACCGACAAACAGATAAACTAGTTAATCTCTCTCTCTCTCTCTCTGTCTCTCTCTCTCTACTCTCTCTCCTCTCTTTTCTCTCTCTCTCTCTCTCTCCGAATAACCCAACCGCCATTTCGGAAACTTCAGGAAAGACATAACATTTGTCGCTGTAAACATTTTCTCGACCTTGCTTGTCCTCCGACCTCTGCCGTTCAGAGCTGTTGTGGTATTTGTTCAGTGAAACATCATGGAAACTCATAAACCGTAGTTTGTGAAAGGGTCTTGTTATTTTTTGAAGGGGGGGGAGGTAGGGGGTAGGGGGTAGGGATGGCACTGTGTAAATATTGAGTGTTTTTGTTGTTGATTTTGTTTTTGTTGTTTTTTTGTTATTTGTTTTGGTTGTTTGTTTTGGTTTTGGTTGTTTGTATTTGTTTTTGTTTTGTTGTTGTTTTTGTTTTGTTGTTGTTTTTTTTGTTTTGTTTTTGTTTTGTTTTTGTTTTGTTGTGTTTTTTTGTTTTGTTTTTGTCGTTTGTTTTTATTTCGCTGTGTTTTTCTTATTTTGTTTACTTTTTTCTTTGGGGGGGGGGGGGATAGGAGTTTGGATGGCCGTGGTTGGCATATTTGTTGTTTTTTGTTGTTGCTGTTTATGTGTTGATGTTGGCGTTACCATCTGACGTCGTTAATTTTAATGTTAATGTTTCTGTTGTTAATGTGGCTTGTCCTTACCGCTGTGTTGTTACTCTGCTGTTGTTAATGTTGTTAATGTTACTTTGCTGTTAATACTACTGATGTTAAAGTTAACGTTGTATGTTATTAATGTTGTTGTTAATTTATTTTTGCTCTTAATTACTACGTGTTTGTTAAGGTTATGTTGTAGTTGTTGTTACTGTCTTGTCATCACTGTTGTTGTCTTTATCGCATGTGGGTACTATTGATTTTTTCTTTTATTCTGATGTCAATACTCAACCTCGGATGAGTCATGGAATCACGCTGAAGGCGTCATTAAGCAAAGGAAATCAGGTACGTAAAGATCGGAAACTGTCTTCCCTTGCAATTGACTCACTTCTTGGAGTGAGGTCACCGGGCGGGACACACACACACACCAAAGAGACCCCTTTTTTTAGGGCCTCGGACGCCCCCGGCCACAATCAGGGTACTTGGGGAGAGGTCCACTCCGACCGCGCGTCGAGCTTTGGGCTTATGTACACACGAGGTCGTAACGTACATACGCATATAAGCACAAGCATAAACATACACAGGACACACAGACAATGTATGTGCATAGATATGTGTGTGTGTGTGTGTGTGTGTGTGTGTGTGTGTGTGTGTATGTGTGTGTGTGTGTGGTGTTACAAACGAAACATTATGATAATGCTAATAATATCAGTGTTTTAGACAGGTATATAAGCCACTATTACCTTTGCTACAATCAGTCTTATTATATTTAGCCATCTCCAATATCATAAGTACTAAAATTCTGATCATAAGGACAACAAAAACATTCAGAAGTTCATTAATACAATAACAGAAAAAATAATCTTTTTAAATACTCCTAAAAAAGAAAAAAAAAAAAAAAACGTTATTTTTCCGCATTTCATTTACATTTTGTTTTGTTTTCTATCTTCTTTTTTACACGTTTTTCCCCCAACTTACTTTAAGAAAACCGTCGCTTGGCATCCCTCAAAAATGTATATATAGCTATTTTCCGCCTCAAGGGACCAGGGAGGATGATCATTATTGAATCTCGAGAGCGGTCTCTTGAGAAGGCATTGTTTTTTTTTTTTTTTGAAAGCTCGAGCGAGATTTTCTTCCTTCGTTGAGACAAAAAAAAAAAAAAAAAAAAAAAAAAAAAAGGGTTGCAACGATATGAAAAAGTAAATTATATCAAATTCAATGAATAGATAGAAGGGAAAAAAAGGTTTGCAACGATATAAAAAGTAAATTATAGAAATTTAATGAATAGATAGAAGGGAAAAAAAGGTTTGCAAAAATGGAAAAAAGTATATTATGCAAATTTAATGAATAGGTAGATAAGTAAATAAGCTGTTATATAAAGATGAGGATGAATATTTCAAAAGGATGTAAAAAAGTAAATAGATAAATGAGTGGATAGGTCAGTGAATAAATGTATTACGAGATAATGAATAAATTTAAAGAAGGAAACAACGAAATGAATGAATTAATGAATAGGTGAAAGAATGAATAATAATAAGGAAAACAAAAATGAAGAAAGAAGTATTATAAGAATGTGAATATGGATTATGAGAGGACAAGATATTGATTTTTTTTTTCTTTAATGAGAATGAAAAATACAGACAGAATAGCGAATAAGAGAGGAAGGAGAGATGAGAGAGCAGAGGGAAGGACTAGGATGAGGGAATATAAGAAGAGAAAGTACATAGAAAGGAGATGGATAGCTAGATTATACAAAAACACAAACACACACACACACACACACACACACACATCTATATATATATATATATATATATATATATATATATTATATAAGATATGTATATATATCTATATATATATATATAATATCATATATAATATATTTATATGTATATATTATATAGGGTATAGATAATATATATATATAGAGAGAGAGAGAGACGAGAGAGAGAGAGAGAGAGACGAAGGGGGGAAGAGAGGAGAGAGAGAGAGAGAGAGAGAGAGAGAAAAAAGAGAGAGAGAAAGAAGAAGAAGGAGAATAACGAATAGAGGAAAAAGAGAAAATATTAATGAGAAGAAGAAAAAGAAGAAGAAGAAGAAGAAGAAGAAGAAGAAGAAGAAGAAGAAGAAGAAACAGGACAACAAAATCTACAAAAAAATGTAATATCAAGAACAGCCTTCCCCCCCCTTCCCTATCCCCTCTCCCCCCTTTCCCTTGTACCCCTTTCCCCTTGCCTAAAAACCCACGACTCGCTAAGAGGATAAAAGAACACGCACCTTGGGTATTCAGTGTCAGAGTGTGGTTAGCAGTTTCGCAGGGAAGCAGATATCGATGAAGAAAAGCAAAATAAGCACAGAGAGAGAGAGGAGGGAGGGAAGGGAGAGAGAGTAGAGAGGAGGCGAGGGAAGAGAGAGAGAAGGGAGGGAGCGGGAAGAGAGAGAGGGAGGAAGGGATGGAGAAAGAGAGAGAGAAGGAGGCGGAAGAGGAGAGGGAGAAGGGAGGGAGGGAGGGAGGAGGGAAGAAGCGAGGGGGGAGTGGAAGGAGGGAAGGAAGGGAGGAGGGGAAAAGGGAGATATGGAGGGAGGGAAGGAGGGAAGGAGGGGAGGGAAAGGAGGAAGAAGGAGGGAGAAAGAAGGGGAAGAATAAGGGAAAGGGAAGATGAAATGAAGGAAAGAAGGAAGGAGGAAGAAGATGAAGAAAGAATAAAGGTGAGAGGGAAACCGAAGAGAAAGAAGATTATGAAAGAAGAGGGGGAAAAAAGGAAAAATCAATGTAAGTTGGAAAGTAAGAAGAGGAGAAGAAGATAAAAGAGAGAACAAGTGACGAAGACAGCAACAATTCATGACGTAAATGAACGAGTAGAGAAAAGAAGAAGAGGAGAGAGAGAGAGAAGAAGAGAGAGAGAAGTGAGAAGAGAGAGAGAGAGTAAATAGGGGAGAAAGGAAGAGAGAGAGAGAGAGAAAAGAGAGAGAGAGGAAGGGGAGGAGAGAGTAGAGATAGATAGAGAGAGAGAGAGAGAGGAGAGAGAGAAGGGGAGAGCATGTAGATTAAATTCAGTTTCATAACACAAGAATTTTTCTATGCTGAATGCAGCCTTTTAATCTGTAAGAATTTAAGTATACTGTGTGTGTGCGGTGTGTATGTGTGTATGTGTGTGTGTGTGTGGATGTGTGTGTGTGTGTGTGTGTGTGTGTGGTGTGTGTGTGTGTGTGTGTGTGTGTGTGGTGTGTGTGGATGTGTGTGTGTGGTGTGTGTGTGTGTGTGTGTGTGTGTGTGTGTGTTTTTTTTGTGTGTGAGAGAGAGAGAGAGAGGGAGAGCGTGTGAGTGTGTGTGAATGTGTGTGTGTGTGTGTGTGTGCGTGCATGTATGGTGTGTCTGTGACTGTATGTGTGTATGTCTGCAAATATTTGTCTTTCTTTTCATTAATAATGAACTGATTGAATTCAATAGTAATAATAATAATAATAATAATAATAATAACAATAACAATAATGATAATAATAATAATAGTAATAATAATAGTAGCAATAGCAATAATAATAATAAAAATGATAAGATAATGATAATAACAATAATAATGAGGATGATAACAATAATAAACACAGACAAAAAAGACAGAAACTGACGAAAGCATAAACAAAAACACTAGCCAAAGCAAAAACCCAAAACACAGAAAAACAAACAAACAAAAAAATACAGACAAAAGACAGATAAAAACACCATACAAAACACAAACAAAAACACAAACAAACCAAAAATGAAAAAAAAAAAAAAAAATACAACCGCCCTCCCAACCCCCCAACCCTCCCCTCTCCCCCCCCCTCAAAAAAACAAAACACAAACAAAAAACAAAACAAAAAAAAAAAAATAAATATACACTACATGAATATGCTCATTTTTCCCGCAACGAAATATATTCCCGGTCGCGTTGCGGTGTCTGGCGGAGCACCTGTCACTCATCACTTCCGGTGCGTGTCAGGTGCTTAATTAAAAGATAACTGACGTGTAGATCCCGCCAGGTGAGGTGACGCAGGGTGTTCAGTTCTCTCTTTTATGGTGGTGGTGGGGGGTGGTGGGGGGGGGGTGGTGGGGAGGGGGGTGGGGAGGGGGGTGGGGGTGGGGGGGGGGGGGGAAGGGGAGTGGGGGGGGGGGGGGGGGGGGGAATATGGTGGGGTGATGTTTGTGGGGGTAAGGGTGATGAAGGTGGAGGGGGTGGGAGAGGGAAATTGGATGGTGGTGGGGAGGGTGGTGTGAAGGTGGGGTGGGTGATGATTATGGGTGATGGAGGGGTGGAGGAATTGGTGGTGGGATGGTGACGGTGGGTGTAGGGGCGTGGTGAGATAGAGGATGGTGGGATAAGATGGCTGAGTTGTGTGAAATGGTGATTAGGTGTGGATAATGTATGAAGTGGTGATGTAATATGATGGGGTATGGTTTGGCGAGAATGGTGTGATAATGTGTGATGGTGACATAATTATGTATGGTGTGTGTTGGAAGGCGATTATGAGTTGAGGGTTAGGTGTATGATAACAAGATGCGATAGTTATTTGATGGTGAATATGGTGTTGATAATTCGTGATAGTGATGGTGATGATAATGTGGGATAGGATGGTGATGATGATAATGCTGGTGATAGTGATGGTGATGATTGATAATGTCGGTGATAGTGATGGTGATGATGATAATGATGACGCTGATGGTGATGATGGTTATAGTGATGAGTAAGGAGTTGGTGAGGGTAGTGATAATGACCTTAAATTATGTTCTTGATGAGTATGATGATGATGATGAAAAGAAGAATCACATACGACGATGATGATGATAATGATGGTGATGATAATTCACAGTAATTAGAATAATTCTGCAATTATCGCCTTAGACATTTTAACTTTGATCATCATCGCTTTAAAAGAATTTGCATATAACAGACAACCGGCATTCGATACTTCAGTGGTTATCAACCTATTTTTTATTTTCATTTTTATTTTCTTATTTTTCGATCAAATGTCCGCGAATTTGTGTGTTCGTTTTGTTTTTTATTTTCATCTAATAACCAAATGGAAGACGATATTTCATTTAAAAAAAAATGGAACTGGAAAGGGAAAGCGAACTGAAACTGGAATGCGAATTGGAACTGGAATTGAACAGGAATTGGAACAGGAATTGGTGTTTTCAAAAATGGAACTGGAAAGGGAATTTGTATTTAAGTTCTTAAGGTTCATATTTAGCGAACTTAATTTACCTTTTTTTTTTTTTTTTTTTTTTAGTGCAGCTTAAAGTTTTGAACAAGGCTGAGAGATCCTCCAAACAGCCCTTTTATTAGTTTAAAAAAATACAATTACTAGTAATAGTTGCCGGAATAGCAATAGTACTATTAACATCATTACTATTATCCCTAGTAATAATGACATACTCATTATCTTTCGTAATTATATCTTTCATACTAATATTGTCACAATTATCATTATTACAGTTTATTATTATCATTTGTTATTATATATGATCATTCTCTCGTGATTATTGTCACTATCATCATTATCATCATATTGTTATCCTTATCACTGATAATATATCATTATTATTATCGCTATTATTCTCATTAATATCTTTATCATTAGCATCTTTTTGATAACATGTTATTATAATCGTTATTACTATTACTAGTATCATTATTATTATTGCTATTATTTTTTATCATATTATCATATTATTACTAGTGTTATCAATATTATTGTTACTCCTTTTATTATCATTATCACCATCATTATTATCTTATTATTATTGTTATTCTTATTATCATTATAATTATCTATATTATATTTATCATTATTATTATTATTATTATCATACTTATTTATATCATTATCATAATTACAATAATTACTATTATCATTATTAGCATTGCTATTATCATTATCATCATTACCATTATTACTGTTACTCTCATTATAAACATTATCCTCATTATGATCATCGCTATCATTATCATCATTATTAGTATCATGATCGTTATCTATCATCATTATCATTATCATCTTTAATAATTATTATCATATAATTGTTATCATTATCATCATCATTATCATTGTTATTCCTATCATTTCATTATCATTATTAGTATTAGCACTTGTATAATCATCATCATCATCCTTTTTATCATTATTATTGCTGTTGTCATGTGTTATTGCTATCACCATTATCATCATCATCATCATCATCATCATATCATCTCATATCATCTTTATCATCATTATCATCATTATTGCTGTTGCCAATGTTTATTGTAACACCATCATTATCATCATCACTCATCATCATCATGACAGCAACTATTACACACTCTTCCTCTCCCTTCCCCATCACCCCCCCCCTTCCTCTTTCTCCCTCCTCCCTAATCTCTCCCCACCCCATTCTCTCCTCCCTCCCTCTTCCCTTCTCCTCTCCCCTCTCGTTCTTCCCCCATCCCCTCCCCCCCTTGTTCCTTCTTCCCCTCCATCCCTCATCCCCCTCACCCCCCTCTTCCTCATCCCCACCCCCCTTCTCCTTCCCTTCCCCCTTACCCTTGAGTCACGTATACTAATTACAGAAGGAATTTCGAGTTTATGTGAAGTGTACATAAGTGCTAGAGTTGCGTGTTTGCTTGAGGTTGACAATTTTTTCTTTCTGTTTTTGTATGTACATATATTTTTTTTATTTACTTTTTCTCATTTCTATTTTTTTGGTATTTCTTTTTTTGGCTTTTAGCTTTCTTTGTACTTTATTTTTTTTTTATAGATAAGTACGTGTAGGTAGAGCGTGTGTACATAAGGATTATTATTGTATTTTACTCTCTTATATTCTCTCTCATATCTCTCTCTCTCTCTCTCTCTCTTCTCTCTCTCTCTCATCTCTCTCCTCTCTCTCTCTCTCTCTCTCTCTCTCTTTGTTTTCTCTCTGTATATCTATCTGTCTAGCTATCTACCTATTGTCTTCTGTCTCTCTCTCCTCCCTCTCCTTTTCTCTCTATCTCTCTCTCTCTCTCTCATCTCCTCTCATCTCTCCTCTCTCTCTCCTCTCTCTCTCTTTTCGGACACAACACACACACACACACACAAACACACATACACACACAAACACACACACAATCACACACACAACAGCCCGTGAATCCAGCAATCACACGCACAAACACACGAAAACAAACACAAACGCACACACAAACCGCAACAGACCGACAAATATTCGTGCCAATATATACCCAAAAATATTTTCCCTTTTGGTGCCGCCATGTCCTCTCCTGTCACGGCAAATTATCATGACAAGCAGAATACGCACACGTGACTACACAGAAGAATACAGTCGATCTAATACGTACACAGCAATGTGCAAACATAGGCTGGTTCTGTCTCTTTGCCTTCTCATGTGTTTGTGTACGTTCATGTACACACGCGCAGGTAAACACGCACACACACACGCATGCACGCTGGATACGGGTGAAGAGAGGATAGTGGGGGAAATGAAGGGTCCGATAAATGGGGTAGAGAAAGAGAGAAAGGAAAGAAAAGAGGGGGAAGGAAAGAGAAAGAAGGGGCTGGAAGACATCGAACAAAATAAAAATAGTATTTATCCACACATACTTACATGCATATACGCATGCACATACACATACACGTACATACACACGTACATACACACAAAACATACACACACACACACACACACATACATAAATAGATACATGTCGTACACTACATACATACATACATACATACATACATACATACATACATACATACTACATACATTTCATACATACATACATACATACACACATATTTATATACGTGTGTGTGTGGTGTGTGTACTTATATACTTCTATACATATTAGTAGATTCAGATAGTCAAACAGGGGAATAGACAAAATGACAGATATATATATAATAGCGGAGTGTTACAAAGAGAGTAACATGGGTAATGGAGAATGGAAGGAGACGAAGAAGATGAAGAAGAGAGAAGAAAAGAAGAGGAAAAAAAATAAGAAGAAAAACAAATGAAAAATTAAGAATTAGGAGAATGAAAAAAAAAAAAAAAAAAAAAAAAGAAGAAGAAAAAAAATACAAAGAAAAAAAAAAATAATTATAACACACAAAAACAATAAAAAAAAAATACTTTCAGTGCATAAACAACTTTCTAATCTTTCAAATATTCATAGATTTCAAAATGCACAGATAATCGGTTTGGTGGTCTCCTGCGTGGGAAAAGGGGGGTGCTTCCTTCATGGAAAAATATGATAAAATACAGTGAATGTCATAGCAATGAAAACCCCTGTTTACTTTGTTAGGGTTTTCAGTATAGTGTTATGTGTGTTTGTTGTTGGGATGGTGGGGGGGTGGGGGGGGGGTTTTTTGTTTGGGATGGTGGTGGGGGTGTTTTTGGGGTGGTTTGTTGGTGGGGATGGGTGGGGGGGGGGGGAGTTTTTTGTTGTTTTGGGTGTGGTGGTAGGGTCGTGTTTTTTTTTTGGGTGATTGTTGGTGGTGGTGGTGGTTGTGTTTTGGGGAGAGTTGTTGGGGGTTTTTTTTGAGTGGGGGTTGGGTTGGTTTGGGGGGGGAATGTTGTTTTGTGGTGGGGTGTGGGTTGGGGGTGGTGAGGTAGGGGGTGGGGGGGAAGGGAGTTGGTTGTGGTTTTGTTTGTTTTTTTTGTTTTGGGTGGGTACGGTGGGGGTTTTGGGGGGGGTTTTTGGGGGTGGGGGTTTTGTTTAATGTTTGTTGTTGTTGGTGCCCTTTGTGGGTGGGGGGGGGGGGGGGGGTGGTGATTGGGGGGGGGTGGTGGGTGGTGTGGAGATGGTTTTGGGAAAGGTGGGGGTGTTTCTTTTTTTGGTTGGGGGGGGGGTGGTGGTGTTGGTGGGGAAGGGTGGTGGGTGGTGTGTGGTGGGGGTGTTTTGGAGAGGGTGGTGTGTGGT
This sequence comes from Penaeus monodon, assembly GCF_015228065.2. Classification (NCBI taxonomy): domain Eukaryota; kingdom Metazoa; phylum Arthropoda; class Malacostraca; order Decapoda; family Penaeidae; genus Penaeus; species Penaeus monodon. The sequence continues at coordinate 839,249 of NC_051388.1, forward strand.
TTGGGGGGGGGGTTTTTTGGGTGTTGTTGGGTGGTGTTTTTGGTGGATATTTTGGGAAGGTGGGTGGTGGGGGTTTTGGGGGGGTGTTTGGGGTTTTGGGGGGTTGGGAAATGGTTTTTTGGGGGATGATTTTTTTAAATGGTGGGGTTTTTTGGAGGATGGTGGTGGGGGTTTGATGTGTTGGTGTTTTTGGGAAATGGTGTTGGTGATGTGTTGAGTGGTGGGGGTGGTGTTAGAGGGGGGGTGGGATAAAGGGGTTGGGGGGGTTTGGTGTTGTTGGGGGAGGTGTTGGTGTGAGTGGGATGGGGGTGGTGGTGTTGGGATGGGGGGTGTATGGGGGGGGTTTTTGGGTTTTGTTGGAGATG
>NC_051388.1:859713-869713 GCF_015228065.2 Penaeus monodon
TTTATGGTGGTGGTGGGGAGGGTGGTGGGGAGGGTGGTGGGGAGGGAGTGGGGAGGGGGTGGTGGTGGGGAGGGGGGGGGAGGAGGAATATGGTGGTGATGTTGGGGGTAAGGGTGATGAAGGTGGAGAGGGTGGGAGGAATATGGCAGTGGTGGTGGGGAGGGTGGTGGTGAAGGTGGGGGTAAGGGTGATGATTATGGGGGTGATGGTGAGGGGTAGGAGGAATATGGTGGTGATGGTGACGGTGGTGAGGGCAGTGGTGAAGATAGAGGATGTGGAGATGATGAGGATGGCGAAGTTAGTGAAAATGGTGATGACGGTGTTGATAATGTTGAATGTGGTGATGAATATGATGATGGCTATGGTTTTGACGAGAATGGTGGTGATAATGTGATGATGGTGACCATAATTATGGCTATGGTGTTGTTAGAAACGGCGATTATGATGTTGAGATTAAGGTGTATATAACAACCATAATGATAGTTATTTTGATGGTGAATATAGTGATGATAATGTCGGTGATAGTGATGGTGATGATGATAATGTCGGTGATAGTGATGGTGATGATGATAATGTCGGTGATAGTGATGGTGATGATGATAATGTTGGTGATAGTGATGGTGATGATGATAATGGTGACGCTGATGGTGATGATGGTTATAGTGATGAGTAAGGAGTTGGTGAGGGTAGTGATAATGACCTAAAATTATGTTCTTGATGAGTATGATGATGATGATAATAATAAGAATCACATACGACGATGATGATGATAATGATGGTGATGATAATTCACAGTAATTAAAATAATTCTGCAATTATCGCCTTAGACATTTTAACTTTGATCATCATCGCTTTAAAAGAATTTGCATATAACAGACAACCGGCATTCGATACTTCAGTGGTTATCAACCTTTTTTTTTATTTTCATTTTTATTTTCTTATTTTTCGATCAAATGTCCGCGAATTTGTGTGTTCGTTTTTTTTATTATTTTCATCTAATAACCAAATGGAAGACGATATTTCATTTAAAAAAAAAATGGAACTGAAACTGGAATGCGAACTGAAACTGGAATGCGAATTGGAACAGGAATTGGAACAGGAATTGGAACAGGAATTGGTGTTTTCAAAAATGGAACTGGAAAGGGAATTTGTATTTAAGTTCTTAAGGTTCATCTTTAGCGAACTTAATTTACCTTTTTTTTTTTTTTTTTTTTTTAGTGCAGCTTAAAGTTTTGAACAAGGCTGAGAGATCCTCCAAACAGCCCTTTTATTAGTTTAAAAAAATACAAAGTATTGCTAGTAATAGTTGCCGGAATAGCAATAGTACTATTAACATCATTACTATTATCCCTAGTAATAATGACATACTCATTATCTTTCGTAATTATATCTTTCATACTAATATTGTCACAATTATCATTATTACAGTTGTTATTATTATCATTTGTTATTATACTATGATCATTCTCTCGTGATTATTGTCACTATCATCATTATCATCATATTGTTATCCTTATCACTGATAATATTATCATTATTATTATCGCTATTATTCTCATTAATATCTTTATCATTAGCATCTTTATTGATAACATGTTATTATAATCGTTATTACTATTACTAGTATCATTATTATTATTGCTATTATTTTTTATCATATTATCATATTATTACTAGTGTTATCAATATTATTGTTACTCCTTTTATTATCATTATCACCATCATTATTATCTTATTATTATTGTTATTCTTATTATCATTATAATTATCTATATTATTATTATCATTATTATTATCATTATTTTCATTACCATTATTTATATCATTATCATAATTACAATAATTACTATTATCATTATTAGCATTGCTATTATCATTATCATCATTACCATTATTACTGTTACTCTCATTATAAACATTATCCTCATTATGATCATCGCTATCATTATCATCATTATTAGTATCATGATCGTTATCATTATCATTATCATTATCATCTTTAATAATATTATTATCATAGAATTGTTATCATTATCATCATCATTATCATTGTTATTCCTATCATTTCATTATCATTATTAGTATTAGCACATGTATAATCATCATCATCATATTTTTTATCATTATTATTGCTGTTGTCATGTGTTATTGCTATCACCATTATCATCATCATCATCATCATCATGACAGCAACTATTACACACACTCTTCCTCTCCCTTCCCCCTCACCCCCCCCCTTCCTCTTTCTCCCTCCTCCCTAATCTCCTCCCCACCCCATTCTCTTTCTTCCTCCCTCTTCCCTCTTCTCCTTCATCCCCTCTCGTTCTTCCCCCATCCCCTCCCCCCCTGTTCCTTCTTCCCCTCCTCCCTCATCCCCCTCACCCCCCCTCTTCCTCATCCCCACCCCCCTTCTCCTTCCCTTCCCCCTTACCCTTGAGTCACGTATACTAATTACAGAAGGAATTTCGAGTTTATGTGAAGTGTACATAAGTGCTAGAGTTGCGTGTTTGCTTGAGGTTGACAATTTTTTCTTTCTGTTTTAGTATGTACATATATTTTTTTTATTTACTTTTTCTCATTTTTATTATTTTTGGTATTTCTTTTTTTGGCTTTTAGCTTTCTTTGTACTTTTTTTTTATAAATAAGTACGTGTAGGTAGAGCGTATGTACATAAGGAATATTATTGTATTTTACTCTCTTATATTCTCTCTCATACTCTCTCTCTCTCTCTCTCTCTCTCTCTCTCTCTCTCTCTCTCTCTCTCTCTCTCTCTCCTCTCTCTCTCTCTCTCTCTCTCTCTCTCTCTCTCTCTCTCTCTCTCTCTCGGACACACACACACACACACACACACATGCACACATACACACACACACACACACACACACACACACACATGCACACATACACACACAAACACACACCACTCACACACACAACGGCCCGTGAATCCAACAATCACACGCACAAACACACGAAAACAAACACAAACGCACACACAAACCGCAACAGACCGACAAATATGCGTGCCAATATATACCAAAAATATTTTTCTTGGTGCCGCCATGTCCTCTCCTGTCACGGCAAATTATCATGACAAACAGAATACGCACACGTGACTACACAGAAGAATACAGTCGATCTAATACGTACACAGCAATGTGCAAACATAGGCTGGTTCTGTCTCTTTGCCTTTTCATGTGTGTTTGTGTACGTTCATGTATACACGCGCAGGTAAACACGCACACACACACGCATGCACGCTGGATACGGGTGAAGAGAGGATAGTGGGGGAAAGGAAGGGTCCGATAAATGGGGAAGAGAAAGAGAGAAAGGAAAGAAAAGAGGTGGGAGGAAAGAGAAAAAAGGGGCGGGAAGACATCGCACAAAATAAAAATAGTATTTATCCACACATACTTACATGCATATACGCATGCACATACACATACACGTACATACACACGTTCAGATACACACACACATACACACACACACACACACACATACATAAATAGATACAATGCTCGTACATACATACATACATACATACATACATACATACATACATACATACATACATACATACATACATACATACATACATACATACATACACACATATTTATATACGTGTGTGTGTGTGTGTACTTATATACTTCTATACATATTAGTAGATTCAGATAGTCAAACAGGTGAATAGACAAAATGACAGATATATATATAATAGCGGAGTGTCACAAAGAGAGTAACATGGGTAATGGAGAATGGAAGGAGACGAAGAAGATGAAGAAGAGAGAAGAAAAGAAGAGGAAAAAAATAAGAAGAAGAAAACAAAATGAAAAATTAAGAATTAGGAGAATTAAAAAAAAAAAAAAAAAAAAAAAAAAACGAAGAAGAAAGAAAAATACAAAAAAATAATAATAATTATAATTATAACACACAAAAAAAATAAAAAACAAAAAAATACTTTCAGTGCATAAACAACATTCTAATCTTTTCAAATATTCATAGATTTCGAAATGCACAGACTATATTCGTGTTTGTGTCTCCTGCGTCGGAAAATGGGGTCGCTTCCTTCATGGCAAAATATGATAGAAATACAGTGAATGTCATAGCAATGTAAATGCCCTGTTTACTTTGTTATGGTTCAGCTGATAGTGTTAGTGTGTCGTGTTGTTGTTGGTGATAGTGGTGGTGTGGGGGGGGGGGATGTTGTTGTTGTTGGTGATGGTGGTGGGGGAAGGGGGGATGTTGTTGTTGTTGGTGGTGGTGGTAGTGTGTCGTGTTGTTGTTGGTGATGATGTTGGTGGTGGTGGTAGTGTGTCGTGTTGTTGTTGGTGATGATGTTGGTGGTGGTGTTTTTGGAGATGGTGTTGTTGTTGGTGGTGGTGGTGGGGGGGAGTGATGTTGTTGTTGGTGGTGGTGTTGGTTGTGGTGGTGATGGTAGTGGTGGAGGTGGTGATACGGAGTTGGTTGTGGTGTTGTTGTTCTTGTTGGTGATGGCGGTGGGGGTGACGGTGGTGGTAGTGTTTTTGGTAGTGGTGGTGTTGTTGGAGATAGTTGTTGTTGTTGCTGTGTGTGCTCCTGTTGTTGTTGGTGATAGTGGTGGGGGTGATGGTGATTGTTGTTGTTGGTGGTGGTGGTGGTGGAGATAGTGCTGTTGGTGATAATGGTGGTGGTGTTGTTGAACATGGTGTTGGTGTTGTTGGAGATGGTGTTGGTGATGATGTTTAAGATGGTGGTGGTGGTGTTGGGATGATGGTGGTGGTGGTGGTGATGGTGTTGGTGTTGTTGGAGATGGTGTTGGTGATGATGTTGAAGATGGTGGTGGTGGTGTTGGAGATGATGGTGGTGGTGTTGGTGATGGTGTTGGTGTTGTTGGAGATGGTGTTGGTGATGATGTTGAAGATGGTGGTGGTGGTGTTGGAGATGATGGTGGTGGTGGTGGTGATGGTGTTGGTGTTGTTGGAGATGGTGCTGTTCTCTTGTTCTTGTCTCGTTTCGTTGTTGCTTCTTACGCTTCTGATTAATTGTTCTTGTCTCGTCGATTCTGTTCCTTGATTTTTGTTGTTACTGTTTTTATTTTTTATTTTTTTCCTCATTCGTGATTCGTTTTTTTGCTTCTTGTTCTTTGTTGTTGTTTATTGTTCATATTCATTTCTCTGTCTCTCTCTCTCTCTCTCTCTCTCTCTCTCTCTCTCTCTCTCTCTCTCTCTCTCTCTCTCTCTCTCTCTCTCTCTCTCTCCTCTCTTCTCTCTCTCTCTCTCTCTCTCTCTCCTCTCTCTCTCTCTCTCTCTCTCCTCTCTCTCTCTCTCTCCTCTCTCTCTCTCTCTCCTCTCTCTCTCTCTTTCTTTCTCTCTCTCTCTCTCTCTGCCAGACAGAGACAGAGAAAAGAGAAATCAAACAACAACAAAAACAAATGAAGCAAAAACCAGCAAAACACGAATGAGAAAAAAAACGTTTTGACAGACAAGGAAACAAACACAAACACAAACAACCACAAACAGACAAAGACAAACAACCACAAACAGACAAAGACAAACAACCACAAACAGACAAAGACAGACAACCCAGACAAAAAGACACACAAAAAATACCAAATAAATGCGAGGACAAATAAACAAATAAATAAACAAATAAACAAATAAACAAATAAACCAGACAAGGACACAACCTACTTTTTTTCTTTCTTTCCTTCTTTCTTTTTACCTTTTTTATTGTTTTCCATATCTATCTTTATTTGTTGGTTTTCATTTATCTATATTCGGTGATTTTTCTCGTATTCGCAACATTCCACTTCGGTCTTTCGGTGTGTATGTATGTGTACATTAATGAGAGAAAGAGAGAAAGAGAGAAAGAGAAAGAGAAAGAGAGTGAGTGAGAGAAAGAGAGAAAGAGAGTGAGTGAGTGAGAGAAAGAGAGAAAGAGAGTGAGTGAGAGAGAGAAAGAGAGAAAAAGAGTGAGTGAGAGAGAGAGAGAGAGAGAGAGAGAGAGACAGACAGACAGACAGACAGACAAAATTAGAGAAAGGAAATAAAAGAAAAAAGAGAACATATAAATCCTTCATTTCCCCAACTTATAATTTTCGAAACTCTTTAGCTTAAACGAAGAAAGAGAAGAAGAAGAAGAAGAAGACGATGAAGGAGGAGGAGAAGAAGAATAAGAAAAAGAGTAAGAAGGAGAAGCTTAAAAGTAAGAAGAAGAAGAGGAGTAAGAAGAAGAAGAAAAGAAGAAGAAAAAGAAAATGAATAATGATAATAAGAAGAGAAAGAAAAAGAAGAAGACGAGTAAGAAAAAAGAAGAAGAAGAAGAAAAGGAATGATAATAATAAGAAGAGGAGGAAAAAAAGAAGACGAAGAAGAGGAAGAAAGAAGAAGAAGAAGAAGAACAGAAAGAAGAAGAAAAAAAAGAACATATCTCGCATTTATTCAGCGCGATTTTTTGCATTATATTGCGTGCCCGTTGGAGCGAGTTTACCATTAAGGTTTAAGGCCATTTTATCTTTAAACCGGAAAAAAAGCCCTTATTGCAGTTAAACCCTTTACTCCCCCCCCCTCTCTCTGTCTCTCTCTTTCTCTGTCTCTCTGTCTCTCTCTCACTCTCTCTTTCTCTCTCTCTTTCTTTCAGTCTCTCTCTCTTTCTTTCAGTCTCTCTCTCTCTCTCTCTCTCTCTCTCTCTCTCTCTTTCGAAGAGTCGCCTTTATTGTGTATTAATTTTCGGTGGTCTTGTCCATCTATCTATATATTTATCTGTCTTTTTTTTTTTTTTTTTTTTTGTTCTGTACATCTGTTTATTTCTCTCTTTTTGGCCCTTTGTTTATCTTTTTTCTCTCTCACAGTCTATCTCTCTATATGTGTCTGTCATATCTATCTATCTATCTATTTATCAATCTACCTAACTTTCTGTCTGCCCATCTCTCTCTCTCTTTTCTTTTCTCTCCCCTCTTCCTTCTCTTTTCTCTCTCTCTCCTTTTCTTCTCTTTCCCCTCTCTCTCTCTCTGTCTCCCCTTCTCCCCCTCCCTCTTCCCCTCCCTCTTCCCCCCCCTCTCCCCCACCCCCCCCCTCCCTCCCTCCCCCCTCCCACCCCCCCTCCCTCCCCCCTTTCCCACCCCTCCCTCCCTCTCCCCTCCCCACCCCCCCCTCTCTCTCCCCCCCCCCCTTCTCCCTATCCCCTTGTCTCTCCCATTTAACACAGTTAAAACTTCCCCCCCCCCCTTTCATTTTCACTCACGAGTCACGCCGAAATTCAGATTCACATAATTTCACTTCAATTGAAAACAACCATCCTTAAAACAGCTGCTATTGCTTGGACCGTGACGTAAAACCAGTGTATTTCGAGTCTAAATGGATTCCCGGTGTATTTATGTGTGTGTGTGTGTGGTGGGGTGGTGTGTTTTGTGTGTGTGTGGTGTTGTTGTGTGTGTGTGGTGTGTGTTTGTTTTGGGGGGGAGGGGGGTTTTGTGTGTTGTGTTGTGTGTGGGTGTTGGGTGTGTGTGTTTATTTTGGTGTTTTTTTTTTTTTATTTTTTTTTTTTTTTGGGGGGGGGGGGGGGGTTGGGGGGGGAAAGGGGGGTTTTATATTGTTTTTGGGTGTGGGGGGTTGTGGGTGTGGGTGTGGGGTTGTGGGTTGTGCGTGTACAATCCACCCTTATAATTTCTGGACATGTCCAAACTACAAGCTAATTCTTTTTTTTCCCTTTAAAACCCCTTTTCATAATTAGGCATACTGTCAATAAAAAAAACCGAACAAACAACAAAACAGTAACAAAACACACACAGATAATTAAAACACCACAAATAAATCCACACACACACACTTTTACCCCTCACACACGTACATATCCACACACACACACACACACACACCACACACACACCACACACACACACCACACACAAACAAAACCCCCCACACACACACATGCGTTTACAGTCTCACATGTACACATCCAAACACAGACATACCCACGTACACACCCATCCACACACAGACACACGTACACACCCACCCATAAACCTCCATAACATACACCCCCACCCCCCACTCCCACCCCCCCAAAAAAAAGAACAAAATAAAATAAATAAAATTAATAATCCCCCCCCTCTACCCTAATCATAATAAAAATCTTTGACAAGTTAGGCCATTCTTGTCGCAGTAAAACCACAGAAGTCTCTCGGGCCAAAATTTTGGGGGGAAAAGGATCCCCACAAAAGAAAAATGGAATCGTTCTTAAAATCTGCCCCTTGGGACTGAGGGATGGGGGGGGGGGGGGGGGGGGGGGGGGATAAAAGGGGGGGGGGGGGGGGGGGGGAGGGAGGGGGGGAGGGGGGATGGGGAGGGAGGGGGGGGAAGGGAGGGTTTAAAAGGAGGGGAGGGAGGGGGGGGAGGGAGGGGGGGGGGGGAAGGGGTGAAAAGGGGGGGGGAGGGGATTTTATGAGGAGGGGAGGGAGGGGAGCAAAAGGGAAAAGATTGGGATTGAGGGGACGAGGATTTTTTGATGGGGGGGGAAAAGGGGGAAGGGGGGGGGGAAAGGAGGGAAGGATGAGAGGATAGAGGGGAGGGAAGGAAGGGAGATGGAGAAGAGGGAGAGGGAGGGAGATAGAGAAGAGGTAGGGGGGAAGGGGGAGGGTTTTTGGAAAAAACTAAAGGGAAGGGGGGAAGGGGGGGAGGGAGGAGGGGGAGGGAGGGGAAAAGGGATGGCCAAAGGAGATGGAGGAGATGGAGGGAGGGAGGAAAGAGGGGAGGAGGGAAGGGAAGGTGGGTCGTAGGGGATAGAGGGGAGGGAAGGAGGGAAAGTTGAAGGGGGAGGGAAGAGAGAGAGAGGAAGGAAGGAGAGGGAAAAAAAAAGGAAAGAAGGGGAAAAAAGGGAAGGGAAAGTAAAAAGGCAGGGAAAGGGAAGGGGAATAAAAAGTGGGGGGAAGGGGAAAAACCCAAAGAGGAGGGGGAGGAAAAAAGGGGGGAGAGGAGGGAAGGGGGAAAAGGGAGAGAGAAAAAAAAAAGGAAATAGGGGGGAGTGGGGGAGGAAATGAAGAGGGGAATAAAAAATAGGGGGAGGAAAAAAAGGTGGGGAAGGGGAAAGGAAGAAGGGGAAAAAAGAAAAAGAGGACGAAGGGCAGAAGGAAGGGAAAAGGGGAGGAAGGAAGGAGGGAGAAAAGAACGGGGGAGGAGGGAAGGGAGTGGAGGAGGAGAGGAAGAAGGAGAAGAAGGGTGGAAAAGGGAAAGGATAGGGGAAAAAAATGGGGAAAAGGGAAATGGGGGAAAGAAAAAATTAGTCCCCTCTCTCTCTCTCTCTCTCTCTCTCCTTTTCTCTCTCCTCTCTCTCTCTCCCCTCTCTCTCTCCTCTCTTCTCTCTCTCCCTCTCTCTCTCTCTCCCAAACCTACCTATCTATCTATCTGTCTATGTATCTATTTTGTTATCTCTATCTCCATATACCTAATGGGAACAAAGTAATGTCAGTGTTAGGCAGGTAGATAACCTGCCAAAACCGGGCTAATCCAAAATCAAAAAAATTTCCCAAAACCCTTTTTCGCAATCCAAAATACTGATATGTTATTACCTCAAAATACTGTTATCTTATGATGCTACAATTCTTTTTTTATTCCACAGAGAGAAAAAAATATATATGTAATCATCGTGCATCTGCAACGCCTAAGAAAATAACAAGCATTACTGTCACTGTATTTTTTTTTTTTTTTTTTTTTTAGTGTTTCGTGTCTTTTTTTTTCCTTTTTTTTATTCCGGTGGTGCACTCGCTATTTATGCCCAAATTTAAAAAAGATTTGCCAAAAAAAAAAAATAAAATAAAATTCAGTTTTTAACAATGTCGCTTTCTACCACTACATGAAATTTTTTGCATGTTTTTGGGAAAAAATCAGGGTTGAAAAGACTCAAAATATTTCAATTGTTATTATCATTATTACTATCATCAGTATTTTCATCTTCATCATTATCACTCTCATCATAATCATTCGCATATTATCCCTCATCATCAGCATCATCATAA
>NC_051388.1:900019-905019 GCF_015228065.2 Penaeus monodon
TTTTGCTTCTCCTTCTAACTCCTATTATTATTTTTGCTTCTCCTTCTCTCACCCTTGTTACTTCTATTTATCATCATCATCATCCTCTTAGTTCTGCCTCTCCTCCTCCTCATTCTCACTTATCACATTATTCCTCCACTTATTCCTGTTGCTCCTCCTCCACCTTCTCATCATTATCTTTCTCCTCTCCCTCTTTCTCCTTTTCCTCCTTTACCCCTTCATCCTGTTTCATCTTTCACGGCCAGTTATCCTCACTATCGTTATCATTACTGTCATTATTACTATTATTATCATAATTATCTTTGTTATTATCTTTATCATCATGATCATTATCACTCCTATCATCATCATTTGCATCATTTTCCTTTTTCTGTCACCGTTCCTCCCATTCTCCCCTCTTCCCTCCTTTTCTCTCCTTTTCTCCCTCTCCTCATCACCTTTTTTCCTCCCCTCTCTTTCTCTTCTCTTCCTCTTTCCCCTCCCTCTCCTTTTACCTTTTTCTCCTCTCCTCTTTCTACTCTTATCTTTCTTTCCTTTTATTCGTCTTCCCCTTTCTCTTCCTCCTCTCTTACTCTTCACATCTCCTTCTCCGTCTCTCCTCATTTCCCTCTCCTTTTCCTTAGCCTTCTCATCTCCTTTCCCTTTCCCTTTCCTCCTCCTCCTCCTTCTCCTCCTCTTCCCTTTCCTCCTCCTCCTTCTTCTCATCCTCCTCATCCTCATCCTCATCCCTCTTCTTCCTCTTCCTCCTCCTCTTCCTCCTCCTCCTCCTCCTATTCCTCTTCTTCCTCTTCTCCTCCTCCTCCTCCTCCTCTTCCTTTTCCTCCTCCTCCTCCTCCTCCACCACCACCATCCACCCCGCCACCAACTCCACTCTCCTCCCCTCGCCCTTCCACATTAATTATTCAACACAGTGATCGTTTCTGTCCCCCAACCCTTGTTCGTGAATAAGCGACGGGACAAGTGGAAAGAGGGGGAGTGGAGGGTATGGGGAGGGGTGTGGGATAGGGAGTAAGGTTGGGGGGGAAGGGGGGAGATTTGGGTAGGGTATAGGATATGGAGATGGGAGTGGGGTAGGGAGAAGGGAGGGGGGGGAGATTGGGGTATGGGAAGAGGAGGGGGATACGGAGATGGGGGAAGGGGAATTAGAGGGGTATGGGAAGGGAGAGCGTGATTCGGAGTAGGGGGGAGGGATTGAGTAGGTTATAGGGAATGGGAAGGAAATAGAAAGCGAGAAGGAGGGAGGATAGGTGGGGGGCGAGGGGAGTGGGGTAGAGTATAGGATATGGAAATTTAGTTTGGTTTAATCTAATTTAGTTTTATTCAATTTGCTACAAAGGGGTAGGAAGGGAGAGGAGGGAAGGAAGGAGGGAAGAGAGGAGGGAAGAGAGAGGGAGAGAGAGCAGGAAGAGGTTGTGGGACTGAAAGCAGAGGGTGTGAGGGAGGGGAGGATGAATAAGGGAGAGAGAGGTAAGGAAGAGAGAAAGGAGAGGAGAGAAAGAGATCGGAAGAGTGAAAAAGAGGAAGGAGAGTGAGAGGGGAAAATGAGGGACAGGGAGAAAAAAAGAGAAGAGGAATGAAGGGAGAGAATGAAAATAAATAGAATGGAAGAGAGCAAGCATACGAGGAAAAGAGAACAGAGAGAAGGAGATCAGGAAGAAAGCGAAAGGGGAGAAAAGGAACGTGAAGAAGAGGAAAAAAGGGAGACGAAGAGAAGAGAATTGGTAGAAGAAGGGGCAAAGCGGAACAGAGAAAAAAAACGAAGGAGACGGAGAAGCGAGAGGAAAAGCGAAGAACTGACGGAAGGAGAGAAGAGGAGAGAAAGAGGGAGAGAAGGAGGGAGGGAAAGAGCGGAGAGTGGCCAGGAGAAAGGAGAGAAAGCGGGAGAGAAAGAGGGAAGGAAGGGGAAGATAGTGTCCAGGAGAAGGGAGAGAAAGAAGGAGAGAAAAGGGGAGAGAAAGAGGGAGGGAAGGAGAGAACAGGGGCCTGGAGGAACAAGGAGAACATTCAGGCCAGAGAGAGCAGAGAGGAAGAGAAGAGAAAGCAGGACGGAGCAATGACACCAAGTAGTGTGGACGTCATCAACTCGCGTCCAGCCATCCTGTTTGGCACGCGTGGAAGCCTAGGGAGGGAGGGGAGGAGGGGAGAGGACGGAGGGAAGAGGGGGAGAGGAGGGAGGGAAGGAGGGGGAGAGGACGGAGGGGGAGTGGGAAGGAGGAGGGCAGAGGGGAGAGGAGGGGGGGGGAGAGGGGGAGGGGACGGAGGGGAGGGGGGAGAGGGGGGAGGGGAGAGGAGGGGGGGGAAGGAGGGGGGAGGACGGGGGGGAGAGGGGGAGGGGAGGAGGGGGAGAGGAGGGAGGGGAGATGGAGAAAAGGAAAAAATAATGGAGAGGGAAATGGGGGAGGGAGGGGAAAAGAAAAAGGGAGGAGGGGAAAAAAAAGGGGGATGAAAGAGGAAGGAGGAAGGTCAAAGAAATGGAAGAGGAGGCTAAAATAGGTAGTAGGGAGGGGAAGAAGCAATAGGGGGGAATAGGAGGGGGGGGGGTAGACTGCTAGAGTAAGGTACAAGCATTCAACGAGATAGAAATGGGAAAAACGAAGGAACAATAGCGGAATTAAAGTGCGACGGTGGTGTATGAGAGAGAGAGCGAGGAATGGGAGAGAAGAGAGGATGAGAGAGAGAGAGAGAGTAGTAGAGAGAGAGGAGGATGGAGTAGAGAGGGGGGGAGAAAGAAGAGGGGAAGAGACAGCGATAGACAGAGAAGAGGAAGAGAGAGATGAGAGAGAGAGAGAGAGCAGGAAGAGAGGAGAGGAAGGGAGAGAGAGAGAAGAGAGGAAGAGAGAGAGAGAGAGAGAGAGAGGAGAGAGAGAAGGAGAGAGAGAGAGGGGGAGATAGAGAGGAGAGAGGGAGGGGGAGAGAGGGGGAGATGAAGAGAGAGAAAGAGGGAGATGAAGAGAGAGAAAGAGAGAGAGAGGAGAAAAGAGGAGAGAGAGGAAAAGAGAGAGAGAGAGAGAGAGAGAGAGAGAGAGGGAGAGAAAAGAGAGAGAGAGAGAAAAGAAGAGAGAGAGAGAGGAGAGGAGAGAGAGAGAGAGAGAAGAGAGAGAGAGAGAGAGAGATCGAGTGGGTGGGGTAGAGAGGGATAGCCCCCTCTCTCTCTCCTTCCCAAAGGAGAGAGGAAGGGAGGGACTGAGGGAGGACGGAAGGGGGGGGGGGTGCGTGTGACTGTGTGTGTGTGATTGTGTATGTCTTTGTGTCCATGTTTGCGTGTGTGTGTGTTTTTATCTGGAGAGAGAGAGAGATTGACAGACAGAGAGGGGGGGGGGAGAAAGCGCAGAAAGAGAAGGAGGGAGAAAGAGAGAGAGAGAGAGAGAGAGAGAGAGAGAGAGAGAGAGAGAGAGAGAGAGAGAGAGAGAGAGGGGGGGAGATAAACAGACAAATAAACTGGGGAGAGGGGGAATGAGAACAAAACAAAACAAAATTGCATGAATATTCGTGCATGTCTGTGCCTGTGAATACATAGCCAAGAAAATGTATTCACTTATACATGCGTCTATGTGTCTGCGTGTATGTCTGTGCTATTGCCAGTATGTACACGGATAACACATACACACACAGTATAATGACCATGTCTTTGTTACTATTTTCCCCTCGTTCTGTCCTGTCGAAATAACTGTTGATTAAAAGATCAGATAAGCTTCATTATTTCTTCACTTTTTCCCCTTTTTTAAACTTCTTTCTCTTTCTTTCTTTTTTCTTTCCTTGTTTTCTTTGTGACTTTCTTTTTTGTTTGTTGTTTATTTCACTCCTTCGTCTATAAGTGCTTTCTTCCGTTACAGTTTTATGGTATTGTGTTCCTTACATGCAATTACAAGTACAGTGTCACAGCTGCTAATACCATTGTCATTACCAATATTGTCATTTTTATTGCTATCATTACCGGTGATATTGCTGTCGTTTTGAATACTATCGTTCTTATTGGTATGGTTTTAATCATTATCATCACTATTATTGCTATTATTATCATCATTATTACAAATAGAAGCTGTAGTAGCAGATAGGAGTAGCAGTGTAGACACACACACACACACATGCTCATGATACACACACACACACACACACACACACACACACACACACACACACACACTATATATATATATATATATATATATATATATATATATATATATAAACACACACCACACACACACACACACACACACACCACCACACACACACACACACACACACCCCACACATATATATATATATAATATATATATATATATATATATATATATATATATATATATATATATATAATATACATATATATATATATATATATATATATATATCAACGTCGTCACCCCTCCTGTTCACCTCAGGACAAAGGTTTCCCCAAAGCTCTCCACAATTTACCCCTTTTATAATTCGTAAAATTCATATCACACATCCAAGGGACCTAACCGGGTTACGGGAGGTGTGTCCCTGACCTAAAATCACCCATTTTATCCTGAAATAAAGATATATTTTCCTAGCATTACCATTTTATCCTGATGTATACATATACCCTCACATCCTCAAGCTTTCATCCGGGCATACACACACATCCCCATGTATGAATCCACTTTGACTGCGAATTCTTATCCACTTATCCACTAAATTTACCCACAAAGGTGCAAGGTATCGCCGGGATGTCACACAATGTCAGTATATCAACGACTGTATTGCAGATTTTCCTTAACCAGGTGGACAAGATAGAGAGAGGACTGGCGCCAGGAAGGGCATCCGGCCATTAAAAAATACCGTCCCGAACGATATCGTAGCGACCCCATACATAAGAAAAAGCTACAGCAAAAGAAGAAGAATTTTGTGTTTTCCTTATCTTTGTGGGGTAATTTTTTGGTCGATGAAATAACTTCACGAGAATAAGAGAATAGATTCATGCTGTGTACGTGGAGATAAGTGTGTGGAGTTATGGTTTATGTGTTTTCGAATGT
>NC_051388.1:910019-920019 GCF_015228065.2 Penaeus monodon
AGAGAAGGAGATAGCTCATAGGATAGAGAAATCAGAGAGCTCATGACAGAGAGAGAGAGAGGAGGAGTATAGAGAGAACATGAAAGAGAGAGAGAGAGGCATAGAGGAGAGAGAGAGAGGAGAGAGGAGAGAGAGTATAGTACTCACACAGAGAGGAGGAGAGGAAGAGAGGAGATAAGAGACAGAGAGAGAGAGAACTACAGAGAGAGAATAAGAGGAAGAGAGAGACAGAGAGGAGAAGAGGGAGAGGTATATCAGAGAGAAGGGTGATGAAGGTGGGAGAGAGAGAGGACAGAGAGATCAGAGTTCGAGTGGGTGGCGGTAGAGAGGGATAGCGAGAGGGGTTAGGGAGCCCGCCTCTCTCTCGCCGGTTCCCAAGGAAGAGTAGGGAGGGGATTGAGGGGAGGACGAAAGGGGGGGGTGCGTGGGCTGTGTGTGTGATTGTGTATGTCTTTGTGTCCATGTTTGCGTGTGTGTGTGTTTTTATCTGAAGAGAGAGAGAGATTGACAGACAGAGAGGGGGGGGGGAGAAAGCGCAGAAAGAGAAGGAGGGAGAAAGAGAGAGAGAAGAGGGAGGGGACAGAAGAGAATAGAGAGGAGATAGAGATAGAGCGAGAGAGAGGAGAGAGAGTCGGGAAAGAGAGAGAGAGAGAGGTAATAGAGAGAGAGACATAAGAGAGAGAGAGCGAATAGAAGAGAGAGAGACATGAAAGGGGGAGATAACAGACAAAATATACGGGGAGAGGGGAATGAGCACAGAACAAAACAAAAATTGCATGAATTTCGTGCTGTCTGTGCCTGTGAATACATATCTAGAAACTGTATTCACTTATACATGGCGTCTATGTGTCTGCGTGTTGTCTGTGCTATTGCCAAGTATGTACCGGATAACACATACACACACATAAATACCAGTCTTTGTTACTATGTTCCCCTCGTTCTGTCCTGTCGAAATAACTGTTGATTAAAAGATCAGATAAGCTTCATTATTTCTTCACTTTTTCCCCTTTTTTAAACTTCTTTCTCTTTCTTTCTTTGTCTTTCCTTGTTTTCATTGTGAACTTTCTTTTTTGTTTGTTGTTTTATTTCTCTCCTTCGTCTATAAGTGCTTTCTTCCATTACAGTTTTATGGTATTGTGTTCCTTACGTGCAATTACAAGTACAGTGTCACAACTGCTATACCAGTGTCCATTACCAATATCTGTCATTTTTATTGCTATCATTCGGTGATATTGCTGTCGTTATTAATATTATCGATCTTATTGGTATGGTTTTAATCATTATCATCACTATCATTGATATTATTATCATCATTATTACAAATAGTAGCTGTAGTAGCAGATAGGAGTAGCAGTGTAGAGACACACACACATGCGCATGTGTGTGTGTGTGTGTGTGTGCGTGCGTGTGTGTGTTTTTATATATATATATATATATATATATATTATAATATATATATTATATATATATTACTAATATATATACATATATCTATATTATATATATATATATATCTAGTATATATATATATATATATATATATATATATATATCATGTGTATACTATAAATATTATTATCTATAATATATATCTATCTGGGCCGCGGTGGCCCGAATGGTTAGAGCGGCGGACTCAAGACTGTCACGACGGCATCGGAGTTCTAAGGGTTCGAGTCACTGAACCGCCGCGTTGTTTCCTTAGGCAAGGAGCTTCACCTCGATTGCCTGCCTAGCACTGGGGTACCAAGTCAGCCCAGTCAGTGCCGGTAAATAGAGATGTGACTCGATAAAAACACCGGGCGGAAGGCAATGGCAACAACGCCTCTAAATTGCAAGAAAATCAGGGCAGCACATGACGTCCAAGGCTGCGGTGGTCGAATGGTTAGAGCGTCGGACTCAAGATTGTCACGACGGCAATCTGGTTCGAGGGTTCGAGTCACCAACCCGCGTTGTTTCCCTTGGGCAAGGAACTTCACCTCGTTGCCTGCCCTAGCCACTGGTGGACCAAGCCAGCTCAAGTCAGTGCTGGTCCCAAGCCAGATAACATAAGAGAGAAGGTTACTCTAAAAGGTACCACCGGCACCTCTCCGTGGAAAGGAAACTGGGACCCTACCACGTACTCACTCCAGAGCATCACAACGTAAAACTGCAATTGATTATCATGCTGTGACCACGCGGCTCAGACATGAACCTACCGTTAAATGATGATGATTTCTATATGTATATCAAACGTCCGTCACCCCATCCCTGTTTCACCTCAGACAAAGGTTTCCCCAAGCTCTCCACATTTTACCCCTTTTATAATTCGTAAAATTCATATCACACATCCAAGGGACCTAACCGGGTTACGGGAGGTGTGTCCCTGACCTAAAATCACCCATTTTATCCTGAAATAAAGATGTATTTTCCTAGCATTACCATTTTATCCTGATGTATACATATACCCTCACATCCTCAACATTTCATCCGGGCATACACACACTCCCATGTATGAATCCACTTTGACTGCGAATTCTTATCCACTTATCCACTATATTTACCCACAAAGGTGCAAGGTATCGCCGGGATGTCACACAATGTCAGTATATCAACGACTGTATTGCAGATTTTCCGTAACCAGGTGGACAAGATAGAGAGAGGAATGGCGCCAGGAAGGGCATCCGGCCATTAAAAAACACCTTCCCGAACCAGATCGTAGCGACCCCATACATAAGAAAAAGCTACAGCAAAAGAAGAAGAATTTTGTGTTTTCCTTATCTTTGTGGGGTAATTTTTTGGTCGATGAAATAACTTCACGAGAATAAGAGAATAGATTCATGCTGTGTAAACGTGGGATGATAAGTGTTGTGGAGTTGATGGTTTATGTGTTTTCGAATGTGAAGAAAGGGTACTGTTTGTGTGTGTGTTGTTTGTGTGTCTGTATGTCGGAGAGAGGCGTGGTGCTTTGGGTGTGTGTTTGTGTGTGTGGAGGGAGTGTTTGTGTTTGTGTTGTGTGACGGTGTATATGAGTGTGCTTCCTTATAGTGGTAGTATGTTGTTTTGTTTGTATGTTTTGTTGTTTGTGTGTGTGTAGTGTGTGTGGTGTGTGTTGTATGTTGTGATGTGTTGTGTGTGTGTTGTGTGTGTGTGTGTGTGTGTATGTGTGTGGGGTGGGGGGGGGGTGTGTGTGTAGTGTGTGCGGGTGTGTGTAGGTATGTGTGGATGCGAACACATCAAACTGAACACAACAACATACACTAATCACAACACACGTTCTCCTCACACGCAAACACCCAAATACACCTGGCTACACATATTTTCCCTGGCTGATATTAACTTCATTTTTAGGTAAATCAGATTATACCCTCCCTCCCTACCTCCCTCCCTTCCTCTCTCTCTCTCTTTCTCCCCCCTCCTGCACTCCCTCCTTCCAACTCTCTCTCTCTATTTCGCCCTCACTCCTTTCTTCCCTCCTTTTCCTTTCCCTCATCTCATAGTCTCTCTCCTCTCTCTCCATCCTCCCTTCATTTCTCCCCCCTTTCTCCGCCTCCTTTCCTCCCTCCTTCCTTCACGTCCCCACTACTCCTTCCCTCTTTCCTCCTCCCTCCTTTCCTCCCTCCCCAAATTTCCTCCCTCGCCTCCCTCTCTCCTCTCTTTCCCTCCCTCTCTCTTCATCCCTTCATCCTTCCTCCGTCCCTCTCTTCCTCTCTTCTCCTCCTTCCCTCCCCTCTCTTCCCACGTGTTAATTAAGTCACAAAACATTCTTTTTCTCTCTCATTTTGATCCAGGACTTTCCTTATCAAGAAAACGGGAAAAAAAAAGAAAAAAGAAAAAAGAAAAGTTCATATTTTCTTTTTCCCTTTTTACGACTAAAGTTTCATATAGAGAACAATAATGAACAGATAATTAG
This sequence comes from Penaeus monodon, assembly GCF_015228065.2. Lineage (NCBI taxonomy): Eukaryota > Metazoa > Arthropoda > Malacostraca > Decapoda > Penaeidae > Penaeus > Penaeus monodon. The sequence continues at coordinate 913,909 of NC_051388.1, forward strand.
ACACTAAAAAGGGAAAGTACAGGGAGATAAAGAGAAAGGGAAAATATGACCACTAAATAAACAGTAAATACGAAACACTTCTAAACAAGAGATGGAAGTCAGCAGTCCCCGTCCGTATAAAATCCTACACAGCTTTTGTGTACAGCCATGGCAGTGGCGTTTCTACATGTAATGTGGGATTTTTATGTGCACGTGTGCATTTCTGTGTACGTTTGTATATACAAAGATTTGCATAAAAATGTCTACATTAAACTTCTTTTTCCGTGTATCCAATTGCAGAACTACACTTATACCTAAACGGAGGCACACGTACACCCAGAAATGCATCCATATACATAATGTTCGCGTGCAGAAACGTACACACAACGCCTGTATACCCTACATGTGTAAGCAATATTCGTGCTTATACAAGAGGCCCTATGGATCCCTTTCTGTTTTTGAATCAAGGCACATAAACAGCAACAACAAGGGGTATGCGATAGTCTGACGACCCCCTTAAGGCTGAAAGATGGCATGGCAGGAATTGGGTTTAACTACGTCTACACAGGGGACAGAAGGTCGGAGGAAAGAGATGGGGAGGGAGGAAGAGAGAGGGAGAGAGGGAGAGAAGAGATGGGGAAGGGGAAGAGGAAGAGGGATAGAGGGACGGTGGGTGGCGGGACTAGAAGGAAGACGAAGGGAAGGGAGGAATAGGAAGGAGGGGAGGGGAGAGATGGGGTAAAAGGAGGGACAGAGAAGATACAGGGACAGAAAGAGACAGAGAAGAGCTTTAATTGAAATGAAAGAGAAATTGGTGAAAACACTAGGAAAGTGAAATGAGAAAAAAAATCTAATAACAGAAGTGGAGGAGGAGAAGAGTTACAGAACACACACACACTCCCACATATATATTACTATATATATATATGATATATATAATCTATATATATATTATATATATATATATATAGATATATATGTTATATGTATATATGTATATATATATATTATAATATATATATATATATAGTATATATATATATATATATATATATATATAATATATTAATATCTGTGGTTGTGTGTGTGTGTGTGTGTGTGTGGTGTGTGTGTGTGGTGTGTGTGTGTGTGTGTGTGTTGTGTGTGTGTGTGTGTGTATATATAGAGTATATATATATATATATATATATATATTAATATATATATATATAGATATATATATATAGTATATGGTATATATTATAGATGTCTATATATATTAGTCTCTATATATATACTATATCTATATCATATATATATATATATCAGTATGTATGTATGTATATATGTTATAGTATATTGTGGAGGTTCTTCACACCTCGCTCAGAAGACACAGCAGAAATCCAGATGGGGTGTTCCAGATCTCCTTTTTATTTTTTAGGCGTTTTACCCCTTGCTCACTTTTAGTTAAGTTCCCTTTATTTTTACCTCATTTTCTAAGTCGGAGTGTATCACGTTTTCTGTGTTTTATTTTCTTCTCTTAGTAATGATGATGTCTTTTAATTGTTTAGTTCTTAAAGGTATGCCTCCGTACAATTTCATTAAGTGTTTTAAATCACTTAGATCGTCATTTTTATTGTTATTTTTTTAAATTAAGATTTATTTTTCAGGGGATTCCTATTTTTAGCTTTTTATTCGATTTATAGACAGCATGACGGGGTTTGTCCTTTTATATGTAAACTTGTCTTTTTATGTATGTATTTTTATGATTTTACCATATAAAGTTTTTATTCATGTTTTACGTTACTGACAATCGTCGTTAGGCTTTGATAGGATGTCATGACGTCAGTATTTTTTTAATAAGCTTTATTTTCAATTGTTTTAATTATTTGTCTTAGGCCTTTTCACTTTTTTATCATTCTCTTTTAACTTTGTACATACAGTTTTTTCATATTTTTTTAATTATGTTTATTAGTTGAAATTTTGTGAAAATGAAGGAAGTGACGTCCCCATGTCCGAGTCCGTGTATAAATACGCACCGTGGAACAATAAAAGAGAGATCTATCTGAAACGTGTTTGTGTCACCCCCTCGGGATTGACTTCAGCTGAGACTTCAGCAGAACAAAGGTTTACTGAGTCGACTTCCCGTTGCTTTGTGCCTAGGTCATTTGCTGGACGTTTGTCTTTTTTGTTTTTTAAAAAAAAAAATTGTTTTTGGTTTTTTATGTTTTCATTGTTTGAGTGCTTTAGATGTATTATTACGCCGAAGCCCTCCAGGATTCGGCGCTTCCCACTTCGTTTTTTTTTAAACTTCAGTCCCCTTTTAAGTCTAGCAGTCATTATTTTTATTTTTTTAAGTAAGTTACCGTAACTTTATTTTTTCTTATCCTGTTTTTAGTAAAATAACGTATTTTTAGTGGTGTTTCTTGTTTTTACTTTTATGCCTAAGCAGTTTTATCATTGTCAGTTATCTTTTGAGTTCGTTTTATTTGGTCATGTTTTAAATGTAGGCTGAGCCACAAGACTTCGTATCATATTTCTCCGCTCAGGGTACATGTCCCAGCCTGCGTAGGATCCTGGGGCCTGCCCGCTTACCATTTTACAGGCCCATGATCTGTATCAAGTGATTTCAGGGGAGTGAACGGGACCTTATTTGGCGTCCCTAAGCCGTTCTCGCTTCACGAAGGCTTCAGCTCGCTTCATGATGCTGGGTTAAAGTCGGGCTCCTCGTTACGGACCAACACCTCCTTTCCAATATATCCTTATATATATATATATATATGATTTTTTTATATATATATAATAATATATTAATATATATTTATATATATAATATATATTATACGTATATATAATATATTTCTTAAATTTATATATATATATAAATATATTAGATATATATATATATATATATATATATATATATATACGTATAATATATATATATATATTTATATATGTTTATGTATATATGTATCGTATTATATATGTATATATGTTATATATGTATATATTATATATGTATTATGTAATATATGTATATTGTATATATGTTTATATGTATATATGTTATATGTATATATTTATATTGTATATATGTTATTATGATCTTGATATTGGATATATGTATTATAATGTATATATGTAATATGTATATAATTGTATATATTGTATATATGTATATATTATATATGTATATATGTATATATATGTATATATTGAGTTATAATGTATAATATGATATATATAGGTTATATAATGTATATATATGTAGTAATATATATGGATATATATGTTAGATATGTATATATATGTTATCTATATGTATCTATATGTATATCTATGTATACATGAGGTATCTGTATGTAATATATATGTTTCTATATATGTATATCTATGTATCTACTCTTAATATATATGTCTATATCTGTATATATATGTTATATATCTCTCTATATATATATAATGATATATATATACATATACTATACATATACATGTATATATGTATGTATGTATGTGTGCATGTATACATGTACATACACAAACACACACACACTCATACAAACACGTATAAACACACACACACACACATGTGGATATGTATGCATATATATATATATATATATATACATATATATATATATATATATATAAGTATATATAATATAGTATATATATATGTGTGTTAGTGTGTGTGTGTGTGTGTGTGTGGGTGTGTGTGTGTGGGGGGGTGGGTGGGTGGGTGTGTGGGTGTGTATTTGTGGTGTGTGTTGTGTGTGTGTGTGTGTGTGTATGTGTGTGTGTGTGTGTGTGTGTGCATATTGATTTGTCTACTTATTCATCTCTTCATATATGTATATATATATATATACGTATGTACGTGGTTATATGTATGCATTTTTATGTGTGTATATAAACTAAATTCATATGTAACTATAAACCCAAAAAGGGAAATAAAAAAATAAAAAAAAAAAAAAAACAAACAAGAAACATGAGGCAAGGAACCCTAGTGAAGCTGCTAAAAGATTAGCACAATCACTCGGAAACTTCTCCCTGACCAACAACTGCTCTGAAGATATCAGCGAGGCGACCGCAACATCACAAAAAACCAAATCGATTTATATCACCGCCATCAGCCAGATCATAAAACAGCGAACCGACCCACCGCAATAAATATCAGACACAACAAAACCTTAAGAGATGTATAAGAATGCCCAAATTCCCTCGGAAACAGATTAGAGAAACAGGGACCCGAAATATAAAGAGGGTTTGTAAATACCGGTGTTGATGCTTGTCAGATTCAAGGAATAAGAGAGTATTTCGAGTTTTTTTTCTTATCAGTTTAAAAAGTATGAAAAGCCACAATGTTTACGATTTTCTTATTTTAGTTTATGTATATTGATTTAAATATTTTTCCTTCTTTCTTTCTTTCTTTTCTTTTTTGGAATATGAATATGAAAATTTGTCTTCAAAATACATGTGTCATTTAGTGTTTTATTAGCGATGCATTTTTTTGTTAATGATAATAATATTGCACCACAAGCACATCACTTACAACAGTTTTACGAAAATTATCGTTATCATTTTTATAATTAATGTTTTCATAATCATCTCCTTTATCATTTTCATTGTTGTCATTATTAGGATTATTATTTCAATTATCATTATTATTGTTATCATTACCATCATCATTATTATTATTATCATTATCCATATTACTAGCATAATTATCATTATATCATTATTATCATCTTTATTATTATTATGATTATCATTATTGTTATTATTATTATCATTATTATCATTATCAATATCATTATCATCATTATCATAATTTCATTATTATCATATATTTTTTTTTCCCCCCCTTTTTTTTATTTTCCCCTTTTTTTTCCCTTTTTTTTAGGGGAATTAAAGGTTTCCCCCTTTTTTTTTTTATAAAAGAGAAAAAAAAAAAGAAAAAAAAAAAAAATTAATTTTTTTTTTTTTTAAACAACAAAAAAAAAAGGGAAAAAAAAAAGGGGTAACGGGAGAAAAAAAGAAAAAGGGGGGAAAATATGACCACAAAAAAAACATAAATACGAACACTTCAAAAACAAGAGATAAAGTCAGCATCGTCCGTAAAAAACCCACACGCTTTTGGTACGCCGGGCAGTGCGTTCTACATGTATGTGGGATTTTTATTGCACGTGTGCTTTCTGTTACTTTGTATATACAAAGATTTGCATAAAAATGTCTACATTAAACTCTTTTTCCGTGTATCCATTGCAAAACTACACTTTACCTAAACGAGGCACACGTCACCCAGAAATGCATCCTATACTATGTTCGCGGCGAAACGTAACAAACCCCCTGATACCCTACATTTGTAAGAAATATTCGTGCTTTAAAAAGGGGCCCTAGGGACCCCTTTTCCCTGTTTGAAAAAGGGCAAAAAAAACAGGCAAAAAACAAGGGGGGGCGATATCTGACGCCCCCCTTAAGGCTGAAAGTTTTGGCATGGCAGGATGGTTAACTACCCCTAAAACGGGGGACAGAAGGTCGGAGGAAAGAGATGGGAGGGGGAAAGAAGGGAGAGAGGGAGAGGAGAGAGGGGGAAGGGGAAGAGGAAGAGGGATAGGGGAAAGGTGGGTGGGGGTAGAAGGAAAAAAAGGGGGGGAAAAAGGGAAGAGGGAGGGGAGAAGGGGGGGAAAAGGAGGGACAGAAAGAAACGGGCAAAAAAACAGAGAGAGTTTAATAAAATAAAAAATGGTAAAAAACAAAAAAAGAAAATAGAAAAAAAATCTAATAACAGAATGGGGGAGGGAAGAGTTCAGAACACACACACCCCCAATATATTTAATATATATATATATAATATAATTTTATATTTTATATATTATATATATAAAAATTTTATTTAATGTATATATGTATTATTATATATAATATATATATATATATATATATATATATTATATATATATATTTAATATTATAAATAAATAAAAATTTATATATTATATATAATTTTATATTATATTAATATATATTATTATTTTTATCTGTGGGTTTTGTGTGTGTTGTGTGTGTGTGTGGTGTGTTGTGTTGTGTGTGTTGTGTGTTTTGTGTTGTGTTGTGTGTATATATTAAATTTTATATTAATTATAT